>NW_024704769.1:2670804-2938304 GCF_018977255.1 Callorhinchus milii
AGAAACACACCAGCGCAGAGCAACAAAAGCCTTTTATTCCGCGCGTCTGTGTCTGCGTCTTACCAGGAAACCCACCGCGTGTTTGTTCCTTGTGTCCCGGACACACGCGCGCACACGCAAACCCACCCCCACCCACCCCCACCCCTGCCCCCCACACTCGCTCCCCATTTTCAGGTCACCTCCCCCTCCGTAGGCACGATCGAAAAGAGTGGGGGGTGGAGAAAGGGGGGGCTCCAAGCGCGACCCCCGCCCCCCCCCCCCCCCTCCACTGTTAACCCGTCCGGCCTGAAAGGGCGCTGTATAAATGCGAGTTGTCCGTGCGTGTGGCTTAGTGCACCAGACGTAACCAGAGCGACAGGCGTGTTCGTGCGTGTGCGTGCGTGCGTGCATGCGTGTTACAGCAACGTGACGTGTCGAACCCCCAATAAACCGCACCCCGATACGTCACCCGCGCCCTCGCAAACCTGTCCCACCCGATTTAATCCCCTGCAGGAGCTCGGAGGGGCATTTCAAAGTTGTCTCGTTTTTTTTGGGGGTGTGGGTGTGGGGAGGGGGGGTCGAGGGGGCGAGGGGGTGACGGATAAAGGGGGGAGGGGGGCGGGAGGGGCAAGGGATGCCTTCGCTCAAGTTGACACACCGAGCGAGAGAGAGAGAGAGAGAGAGAGAGCAAAGCTCGGCAGATGACAATTTACATGTGTAAGTGACTGAGGGATTTATATTCAGGGCAAGTGCTTGGTTTGCTGATGTTCTACAGTGACAGTTTGGAGGGGTGAGCGGTCGTCTAAATGCTCCGACTGTAGCCGAGGAGAACCACTCCATTGTTCGTTGTTCCATTTCACGCGCTCCCTTTCTCTCTCTCCCTCTCTCTCTCGCTCTCTCTCTCTCTCTTTCTCCCCCATTTCCGCCCCCCCGTGACCTCCAGCCGTCGGTCGTCTCAGGAGGAACCGGGACGCCGAGCGAGGAAAAAAAAAAAACAGCCTTTAAGCAAGACTAGGAGGCTTGACGAGAATACGTGACGTTAATGGCAACCCTGGCCTTCGATCCAGCGCCTTATCGCCTCTTCGAGACGTCTCGAAGGGGAAACGGATCCATTCGAGAACCAGTGAGATGGATGTCTGTTCGGAAATGCGAGACGGCGCAAGAGCTTCGGGGACACGACGCGTGGAATTAATTGTTACCGGCGGGAAAAGCGATCCCCGTCCGAAGGAGGAGCAGGAGAAGAAGATTTCTCCTTCTTCGACTTCCACCGCAGAACTCGCAAGGGCTCGCACCTCGGGGGGCGTTTCGGAGGCCAGCAATCCAGACCCAAATGGAATCAATAAAGCCTGAAGTCTGAGATAGAAATCACCTGCGAAACACTCTATATAACGAGACCAAATGGATCCGTTTAAGGCGACGGGGAATATTAGTCGGGCTGCAAACGGCCACGTGTACCTTTTCAACATCCATCGTATCTGATCGCCTTATCCCTGACCTGAGCCAATTGCAACCCATTCCTGCGGAAGTCCCCCTACGCTCAGCCGTTAGAGCCCTCCCTCGCGAGCGAGAGGACCCGGGTTATTATTATTATTATTATTATTATTATTCCCCCGTCGCTCCGCACATTGTACTGGAAGGAACCAACCGTTGGTCATTCCCAGTGCCAATCACCCGTTTGGATTCTCAGCCGCTGAGGCAAAGCACACAGGTCACATACGCTTCTCCTCGACTGCTCCTACATCAGTTATTCTTAGAGGACCGTTAATTTGCTGATCAGCCGCTTGTCGGATCTTTTCGTTTTAATTAGGCGCTCATAGCGGGAATTATATATATTTTTTTGAGAAGCCAAAGCCATTCTCAAAGCGGCTGCGAAATGCATAATCTCTGTCGCAGAAGAGAAAGCGGCAACAATGGGATAACACTCGAGCAGATTTGTGTCTCTCAACACCTCCGTCAATTACGTAAACGCGGTCCTATTTTTTTCACCCTGCTTCCCGAATTCCGGAGAGTTTTAGGCGCCGGTGGCCAAGAGCTTTGGGGGGGGGTGGGGGTGGGAGGGGGGAGACCAGAGGGTGCGTTGGGGTTAACTGCTGGAGTCTAACCAGCTACAACCGCACAGAGCTTGGCCTTTGAGAGAGAGAGAGAGGGAGCGTGCGCTGTCTGGCCAAGCGTTCCCGTCTCTCGTCCACTTAGGACCAGTGTCCTGCAGCTCAGGGGTTAGAGCCCTCGCCTCGCGAGCGAGAGGACCCGGGTTCGATTCCCGGGCACGTCGGGTCAGGGAGAACCACTGGGCAAGTTTCCTTACTCTATACACACACACACACACACACACCCCTCAAAAAATTAATTACCCCTTAAAAAAAAATCCACGACGGTTTGTGAGACAAACGAGGAGTTTGGCCCACAAAACATAAATAGACAGTCAATTCACTTTATGGTGTGTTCTGCGCACCGCTTCCAGACGTCCCGAAGACACGATAAGGCGTTGTATCTAACACAAGTATTATTATTATTGTTATTATTGTCGGACTTAATTAAAGCCTGTAAAAAACAATTTGCCCTAAATTGTAGGAAATGGGGCCGGAATGACGGGGAGCAGTCCTTAAATCCAGTCGCAGTTTAAGGAAGTCCAAATCCAATGGCATCAAAGAGCTTGTGAGAGGCGAGAAATTTGGGGTTGTGATATATTTGAACAGCGTTTGGCACAAGGAACTCCAAATGCAAACGCTATATTTTACGTGTGATTTCCTTTATAGCTCGCGAGCCGGTCGCTGCGCTGTTTTCTTTAAGCTGGAGAATGATAAACAGGGCCACAAATCCATGAAAAAGGCATTTAAAATGCATTGAAAAAATACTATTTAATCACTGATGTGCCACTGCTTTTTCCCCAGGATAAAGCTTCCACGATTCACATTGTTCTGCGATGTCGATCAGCTGAACTTTATCATATGATTGAGTTTGACTCCCTGCAGTTATGTTAATTTCCTTGCATCCAAAACAGTGGAAATGTTCCTTTAATTATAATAAGTGCTCTGTCCCCCGTAGCCATCCACGTCCATCTCGGCGTAACTCGGAGTATATAGTCAGTTTACTCAATACTGCGTCCTGTGAAGTGCTTCGAGACGTCTCGAAGGCGCGATGAGGTGCTGCATCAAACGCGAGGATTATTATTATTAATTATTATTATTATCGAAAGATAATTGCAGCAAAGCCCCAGCCCGAAAGCAGATCAGGCCTGAAATTAGCCCGAGCCCTTGGAGGTATTTATTTGCTCGTTTTCCGCTCTCCTGTCAGTGAGCCTTTGCGTTCAGGAAAGGTCAGCCAACGTAGAGGGAAACCAGACGCTGGGAGTGACTTCTTTACTCCGAAGGATAAATCAGCAGCTGGGAAGGGAGGAAATTACGAAGCAGTTTGATAGGCGATGGGAGAATCGTTGAGGTCAGCTCTCTGGGATGTCTTCGTGCTTGAAAGACAACGGTAGAAACGGGGCTAATAAAAACAGGGGTCGCTGGGGACACGCAGCGGGTCAGGCAGCGTCTACGGAGAGAGAGGAAAATGGGTTAACTCTTCAGTAGCGATGGCCTTTCGGTAGAACCCAACGGGCGAACTTGCCTTCCGCCTCTGCGCTCGTAACGGCAGCTCTACTGACGCGCTTCGAGGCGTCCTCCCGGGCGTGAAAGTCGGCGTGCGAGGGCGAGCTCCTCGTCCCGACCTTCGCAGCCCTCCACGGCCGCGCTCCTCCCTTATTTCGGGGGCCGAAAAGTGCGTGGATGCCGACACGAGTCGACTTGGGAATCACAACCAAACAGCTGAGGAAAGGTTGAGCCGAACTAATGAGCTAAATGTCAAGGAGATTGTGGCTGGCATTTGATAACAGGGACTGCGCTGCGAAGAAGTGCAAAGGCATTGGGAAGATTGAGGGCTTTCAGGAGATCAGGTGGATGCCGAGCCCTGAAATTAACCAACGAGTGCTGACTTTTACCTTTGTAAAGTCTTTTTCCTCGCCCTCGCGCCCATTGTATCTTTCCCTCTCCCCCTCCCCTCCCCTCCCCTCCTCCCTCCCAGCCTTTCACGTCTTTATCTTAGGTTAATAATAACAGTATAATAATAATAATCCTGCGAGCAGGAAACGCAGTCACTGCGCTTTACGGTGGATCGTGTGAAGCGCTTTGAATCGTCTCAACGGTCGTCCCACCCTCTGGAACTCCGTCCCGCAGTCCCTCCACCTCTCCCTTGCCTCCTTGAAGACCCTCCGTGCCCTTCGGTCACCCTCCAACCCCCCCTCCATCCTCTCCGCCCTCCACCCCGTCCTAATCCCAACCCCCCCCCCACCTTGGGTGCAGATCATGGGACTGCCCAGCGCCCTGGGACAACACGGAACAAAACACTGAGGCGGAAAGAGTGGGGAGGGGGGAGCAAATTTCAGGCAGGAGATTGCCCCACAACTTAGCAACGCGGCTCAGAATCTGGGAAGCACTCGGGATCCTAATCCTGGACGGGATTCAGTTTGCCGAGTCTCTCGCTGCCGTGTAAAACAGTCATGTAGGGGCTGAATGGCCTGGTCCTGCGCCTATGTTTCTATATAGTCTACGAAACCATTCTCTGATTCTACATATGTTGGATATTCTAAGCTTTGAGACATCTCATGAGCATAGAATGGAAAGACAACAGTTGAACCTTCCTCCTACTCCCCCTTTCTCTCTCTCTCTCCATCCCTCTCTCTCCAACCCCCACCCCCCCCCACCACCCACTTCTCTCCCTCTCGCTCTCTCTCCCTCCCACCCGAATTAGGGACGTTGGGGGAAAAAAAAAACACACAAAAAGGGTTCAGTTCGCTTCGCTTCACGCTGCGGATTTCTCCTGGAGCCAAACTGTAGCTCAAAAAGTATTTTGTGTCGCTTTCTCTCAGTTGAGTCGGAATCTGGGTGAGAGGGAGAGAGAGCGAGAGAGAAAGAGAGAGAGACACAGTCGTGAGCAGAGTTGCTGTGGCAACTTGCGTTTGCCAGAAATTTGCTGCTCGTCACCTCCACTGGCTGCGTAGAAACCTTGGCACCTCTGCCAATGTATGTACTCAAACCCTCTACTGTTGTTTACTCTGTTCTCTGTAATTCCCCAACAACGCTCAGAGAAAAGCCTCTCATTACGACGCATTCACGCGGCGCCCTTTCACGTCGGGAGGACGTCCCGAGGCGCTGGACAGTCAGGGATTTGGACCCGAGCTGTGGGGTTGGCATCAGGGAGGGGGCGGAGGGCAGGGGAGGGTAGGGGGGGCGGGTAGGAGGGCGACCGAAGGCTCGGTCGAAGCGGAGGGTCTTGAGATGTACCTTGAAGGAGCCGAGTTCGTCACAGGGTTTTACCGTAAAGTGTGTATTCGTGGGCGAAACGCAGTGACCAATTGCGTCCCAATGGCGCGGATCGAGAGACACGAGCATTCTTTTCTGGGGCGGGGGCGGGGGTGGAGGGATCATCACCCCCCGGAAAAGAGGTCCACAAACCGACCAACGAGCGGGCGGGTTCCCGCGAAAACAGAGCGTTGCGGAGTAGGGAAACTTGCACCGCGTCTGATTAGAGCGGCCGTTGAAATGCAGGCGGACGCGGAAAGGTGTTGGGAAAGAAATTTCGGGGCGGGGGGGGGGGTGTTAACGCGAGAGCCGCCGACTTTGGCTGGAGCAAGCAAGTGTCCTCGCTGACAAGACTTTGCGCCCTTTTTTTTTCCCCCTTTTTAAGTCGCTTGCAACCTCCCCCACCCACCCCTTCACAGACCCGTTAAATGGCATTCGCTGGGAAGCATTAATTAACTGGAGCTATCATTTTTTTTTTGCTCTCGCCGCAGTTAATTACCGTATCACATTCCTGCCCCGTATAATTGCTACAAACATCTCCGGAATAATTTATTTCCTTGGGTTTGTAAGAGTCAGCTGGACCAGCGAGACCTGATCTACGTTTGCTCGCTGCAGTCGCTGGGTTCCTGTGAAGCTCGGGTGATTAATTAGTGCGTATTATTAACTTTAATTTCGCCACCGATCGGATATCTGTATTGGAAATCATTAAAGGTTCGCGCTATTGTGGGAACGTGCCTCACTTAGCAATGCCCTGTGCTGTGGCGCTCACCTTGTCAGACGCAATCTGGTTACAAACAAGACCCGATCCCTCGTTTTCTTTCCCTCCTTCTTCGACCCTCTCAAAGCGCTGTAAAGCGTAGTGACCGTGTGCTTTGTCGGCGAAACGCGGCAGCCAGTTGCGCACAGCCGCGTCCCCCACAAACAGCCGTGGGGTTGAGTGACCAAATGATTATTATTATTTACGGTTTTCGAGGGGTTTATTAACCCCCTCCCGGTAAAGCGATCCTCCAATCGACTGGCGATCGGGTTCCTATTACTGCTGCGTAAACACGTGTGTGTGTGTGTGTGTGTGTGTGTGTGGTGCAAGGAAACTTTCGCCCTGACCTGACCTGCCCGGGAATCGAACCCAGGTCCCAGGCAAGTGCTCTAACCCCTGAGGGCTTCAGAGGCGCAAAGGATTTCAGTGAAACCATCAAATGCCTTCGAACCAGAGGTCGTTCCGAGTTGGGCTCCAGCCATTATGTGCGACCGGTCTCGATACGAGGGTCTCCTCGGCTATTTTTTCTTTTAAAAATCCTTTAATGGAGTTATTTTACATTATCCAAGAGAACAAAAAAAAAAGGGCAAAACATCGCATTAGACAAGACTGTGGCAGAACAGATGGTAATTTGGAATGAGATCCCTCGGAGATTCGGAAGAAAGTAATTATGTCTTTTTCGGGACTGAAGAATAATGCATTAACTGCCTGTGACTGGCTGGACACACGCACACGCACACGCACACACACGGAACAACAACAGCAACTTGCTTTTACACCGCCCACCTCTCTCTCTCTCTCCCCCACCCCCTCTCTCTCTCTCTCTCTCTCTCTCTCTCTTTCTCCACTTATATTACATCCCCCATTCAAGGTCCGAACGGGAATTAACTCAACTCCGTCCACGACTGTTTGTGGGGACGTCGCCGGACGCAATTGGCTGCCGCGTTTCGCCCGCAAACTGCGCAGTCGCGACACGCGCTGTGTGTTCTGCGAAGCGCTTTGAGACGTCTCGACGACGTGATAAGGCGCCGGGTCGAATGCAGGGTCTACTATTGCTTATCATTATCTTTCTGCTCCCACACCCCCAACACCCCCAGTCGCTGAGAATAATAACTCTGCCGTCGAGAAAGGCAGCGAGGTGATGGAATGAGCAAGCGTGGTCGGCGGTGAGAGAGTGTGTGGGAGAGAGAGAAAGAGAGAGAGAGAGAGACTCAGCGGTTTGGCTTATAAATAATACAGTCGATTCTGAATAGGATTTTTTTTTGAGGGAAAAGAAAATAATGAATAGATTGTCTTGGAGTTAGCAGGTATTTACGACGCTGACTGATTTCAATAAATAGTTAATTTAGGGATTGCGCTGAATAATTAATTCTCTGCTGATTGAACTGAAAGGGACAGGTCTTCCCGGGCAGTTTCGATGCAGCTGCGGAAATTTGCCCCGTTTGGCTGAAGCGGTCTCAAAAGCGGGTAACTGAGCGCTCTGCCCGGGTGGAGGGCGCTGCGTAAGTGCGCGTCGTCGTCGTTGCTGTCGTCGTCGGCGTAATCGCTGTCGAACACTCACTCAGCGGGTCAGGCAGCATCTATGGAGGTCGACGACTTTTTGTCAGAGCCGGGGAGGCTGGTGCCAGTCGGGAGGGAGGGAGGGCGGATTGGGGAGTGAGGGGGCTGGGAGGGGGGTGTCGGAGAGGTGGGGAGGGCGGGGGTGAAAGGGATTTGCGCGCAGTTGCTGTGAAGCACTGGGTTGAAACGAACGGACAAATGAATCGGGAGAGAGCGAGAGGAGAGAGGGAGGGAGAGAGAGAGAGAGAGAGAGAGAGACGAGCGAGGTAAAGATTAGGTGCTGCTTCACTCACTCTCTCTCTCTCTCTGTCTCTGTCTCACTGCACAAGAAACACATTTAGCATTGACAGCTGCACTGGGCAGAAACCAATTTGTTAGTCCCCCATCGATCGATCGTTGGGTTTTGCAAGTCTCTTTCAACCATCGATTGGCAGCTCATTCACAACGGCTGGCTAGTTCCTGGCAGAATCGTATCTTCTCCCCCCACCCACACCCCCCCAACACCAACACCCTCTCTCCCTGCAGCTCCGAAACCATCTACAATAGTCGGGTTGGCTCGAACGGGTTGTCCCTGGCACAGGCCAACACCAACGATGGCTTTTGGGCTTTCCCTCCCTCCCTCCCTCCCTCCCTCGTTCTCTCCCTCCCTCGCCTCCTTCAAGACCCGTCTCAAGACCCTTCCTCTTCCACCTCGTCCACCCTCCTACCCCCCCCCCCCACCACCCCCTGGGCCTCCACCTCCCACCCCCACCCGCCTCCTGATCCCAACCCCCAGCTCAGGTCCAAATCCCTGACTGTCCTCCCGACACGAAAGGGAGCTGTGGAAATGTTACTCGTCGTCGTTGTTGTTGCTGCTGTTGCCTCTGAAAAAATCCCTGGGAGGAAAGGAATTTCGTGGCGTGATTTTTTTTCTAGTAATTTGCCTGACCTTCTGGCGGCTTAGTAATTAAACAGCGCCTCAAAATAATCCAAAGAGTAGCAGAGTGAGTCGCGAACCAGCCATGAATCTGGTTTAATACCTACTGCTTCTGTGGAGCAGCTTCATTTGAGGCATTTAAGAGTTCCCCCAAAAGCTAACGCGTGGAAATGCGTTCAAACTGCTGATTCATGTCGCGCATTGAGCTCATTAGTACCTCCGGCCAATTCCTCTCAGCTTCTAAGTACACTTCGATGTTATTTTTATGAGCTCTGCGTTGTCAACCGAATTAAAATTTCTACACTATTCCTGTTCCCTTTAACAATCTCGCCGCACTTTTTCACAATGACGGTGGCTTTTTTTTGGGGGGGACAACCGGGAATGTGACACCCAGCGCTGACCCTTAAGAGATCTCCAAACCAAGCCGAGAATCCTACCAGGGGGGGGGAAGAGAAGCTGAAAAGGGGCTGGGGAGGGCAACTAATACAAAAGCATAAAGAATTTGTGCCTTGAAGATACCGTCTGATATTAACACTGACACCTCTATATAGTCTGATATTAACAGTGACACCTCTATATAGTCTGATATTAACAGTGACACCTCTATATAGTCTGATATTAACAGTGACACCTCTATATAGTCTGATATTAACAGTGAGGACCTCTATATAGTCTGATATTAACAGTGACACCTCTATACAGACTGATATTAACAGTGACACCTCTATATAGACTGATATTAACAGTGACACCTCTATATAGACTGATATTAACAGTGACACCTCTATATAGTCTAATATTAACAGTGAGAACCTCTATATAGTCTGATATTAACAGTGAGAACCTCTATATAGTCTGATATTGACAGTGAGAACCTCTATATAGACTGATATTGACAGTGACACCTCTATATAGTCTGATATTAACAATGAGAACCTCTATATAGACTGAAATTAACAGTGAGAACCTCTATATAGTCTGATATTAAGAGTGAGAACCTCTATATAGTCTGATATTAAGAGTGACATCTCTATATAGACCGGCATTAACAGTAGGCATCTGTATAGTCTGGTATAAGCGGAGCCACCTCTATGGAAGATGAGATGCTTTTGTAAAGGACTGGAGGTTTGAGAGCAGGAGGGGGTGGGATGAATTCAACAACGACGCGTATAGTTGTATAGTGGCCTTCACGCTAGAGTTTCGGAGCGCCGTATCACTCGGAGTGACTATACTCTCCCTGAAATCAGAGGTGGGTCACTCTACAGACCGATGGCTAAGGTTTACCATGGCATCACCATTCTCTCTGGACAATAAAGGCAAAGACATTTCCTCGGCAGCAATTTGAATGGCGTGATATTGTCGACACGGGCAAAGATCAAATGGGTTTGTCAATGTGTTTGAGTAAGAAACTTACCGCCTTTTGCTTCCCCCTTTCCTCCAATTTCTCTCTTCCTGTGGAAGTCCTGTAGCTCAGCGGTTAAGAGCACTCGCCTGGCAAAGCGAGGGGACCCGGGTTCGATTCCAGGGCGAAAAGTTTCCCTGCCCGACTCTTCCTTTTCCTGGTCCAGGTGTCAAGTGCGCTCTTTCAATTAACCTTACAATAACAATAGTCCTTAGATTTAGCCCAGTGCCTGTCGCGTCGAAAAGTTGTCAGCCGGGTATCTTATAAGTAACTGAGACGCCTAACTCAAGCAAATAAACACAGACCAGGACAGTTTTAATATAAAACTGTGAGGTGCTTCCAAAGAAATTAACGTGGCATTAACGTAGCCCCCGAAAACTGAGCATCCTTTCCAGTCGCGCTCTCTCTCTCTCTCTCTCTCTCTCTACTTGTCTCGCCTTCGATTCACTCAGGAATTATCGTAAGAAATATGGTATTATTTGCTTTGCTGCTACACGTCTTCGAATGCACTTCTCTGTGATTGCCTGTCTCTCTCTCTCTCTCTCTCTCTCTCTCTGCTCACCAGCTCAACGTGCACCAGGGGAAAAATCTATCAGTTTGAGGTTAATACAGGATTGATGGCTCTTCATTCCAACTGGGAATCTTTACGTCAATCGGAGTTTCGAAGCATTCCTAAACCCGAGTGCTCTCACGGCCCAAAACTCGGTACAACGCTTCACCCAACAGCTCACCTCCCTTCCCCTTCAGCGCCGCTGAGACCAAGGGCTTTGGCGATTCGCTTCGAGATCCAAAATCAACTGAAACAACAAGAACCGGTTACTTTGAACCCACAGCTGTTTGCGGTGGACGCTGCCGGGCGCAATTGGCTGCCGGGTTTCGCCCACAAAAATACGCAAGTCTTTTCGCTTTACAGTACGTCCATAATAATAATGATGATGATGATGATACACTTATTATCAATGTGCGTCAGCTTTGACTCTATGAGCTCCAAGTCCCTGACGCAGCAGCTTCGAACCCACAATAATAATAATTAGAATAATGATAATTCTTGCACTTGAATGCAGCGCCTTATCACGTCTTAGAGAACATGCGGGAGTTCTACTTCTTAGCGAACTGCGGTGCATGAGAGTGGCCGAACAGCTATTAACTCCTTATCTCAAATAAGCAGCGATTTTTTTTATAGAGCCTGTTGATTTGTAGGCCGATAAGATGCCCTTTAAGGTCAGACAACCACAGGTTCGACTGAGCTTTATGAGATAGGGTTGACTTACCACTCGTGTTTCAATCAGTCAGAACAAGCGAGACACGGACAGATACATTGAACCCCAGGCGCGCGCGCGCACACACACACATACACTCACACACACACAGCACACACACACGCGCGCGCGCACAACACACACACACACCCTAGTCCTCGACCTGTGAGCTCTCAGCGAACGAATCAAGATCGCACAGGCGCGTGAGGCTGTCCGATGACACCACAGATTAATCGGTTATCTATTAGCGGGCTCGGTAAAATCAACTGTAGTCGGTGACCTTACCCGAGTTAATCCGGAGAGCTGAGGACCAGGGGAAATAAATAGGGGCAATAAATCCTGGCTGACATTGACCGAAAGTGGGCAGCTGTTGACGAAGAAAAGCCACAAGCCTCTTTCGCTGTCTCCGCGATATATCATTCCCCCTAATTGCGGTGGCGGAGGCTGGTGAAATATACTGCGAGCCGTGTCTGGGTGTCAAAGTGAGCAGCCGCTGGCTGCTATATCAGCGCGACGCGAGGATTTATTGCGCGGCGTGGAAGTTGGAAACACGTTCCCGCCACTGCCCAGCGCTCTGGGATGCTATCCCGAGCGACAGGCACGTTATTACTCTGTTAATAATAGTAATGATAATAATCCTTGCATTTGATAGAGCGCCCCATCGCGTCTTCGAGACGTCTCAAAGCGCTCCACGTATATTTCACGGGCGAAACGCGGCAGCCAATTGCGCACAGCAGCGTCGCCACCAACAGCTGTGGGTTGATGTGACCAATTTATTATTATTATTAATATTATTATTATTTTTGACTAACAAGCGGGTTCTTAGTTACTGCTACAGGAATTCTTCAGGTCACGTTCCAAAGAGAGATGCCTTGGGGTCTATCACTCCTCCCATCCGCTGATGCCCCACAGGCACATACGCACACCCACATGCACACCCACACGCACACCCACACACACACCCACACACACACACAGCCCTTTCTCACGTCTTCGAGAGAATACACCGTAAAGGGAATCGACCGTATATTTTGTGGCTGAAACGCACTCACAAACGGTCGCGATTTGAGTGACCGCCTTATTATTATTATTATTATTATTATTTCTATCGGAGAAGGGATTATTTGACCCCTCAATTCCATGGCTGTCTGTGGGGAGGGACCCTGCCGGGCGCAAATTGGCTGCCGCGTTTGGCCCACAAAAAATATCAAGTCCAAATCACTTGGCAGTTCACCCAAGTGATTTGAGTCTCGATGACGTGAAGAGGTGCTGTATCAAACGAGAGGATCGTTGGTACAATTACCATCAGAAGTGCTTCTCTTCAACTCTGAACGCCAACACTCCCAACAAATACTCCCCCCCCCACTCCCCCCACCGCCCGCCCGACCCTCAACACCCCTAATTAACCACAGGAATAGAATTTTTTTTTAGATAAAAAGAGACATTGTACAAATCCCTCTTCACAATCGCACTTACGTCCCCGAGTGCTGTCGAGTGCAACGATTGCATTGTTGCCAAAATAGATGAGGTACTCTTGTCGAGATTCAAAAGCCTCCTCCGCACACTCTCTCGCCAAGGTTCACGGTCGATTTAACGAAGAGGCCTTCATTTCGGAACGTGAAACAGTTTTGGTCGCAGTGCGAGCACTTGTCCGTCCGGCGTTGAGACGTACACCCGCGGCTGAGGGGGTTAGAGCCCTCGCCCCGCAAGCGAAGGGGTTCGATTCCCCGGGTGGGACGGGTCAGGGCGAAATGTTGGGCAAGTTTCCTTACTCCACACGCACACGCACACACACACCCACACGCACCTCTGTTTACCAGCAGTCCGCAGGAACCCGGTTGTTAGTCGATTAGCGGATAATTCAATGGATAAGGGATTCAGTTGTTGATTAAAGGCTGAAGACTATGGACCTGCATTCATCGGAGCGATAAAAGCTATGAAACGATGAATTTTGAAGATGTCAAACCAGGAAAGAGTCTTCCACAGCCTTAGCCCCGAAATCGCTGCATCAATAAGTAAATAGCACTTAATTAAGCGTTAAAAAATAAAGCCCCGGTTCTAATCCACCAGAACGCTAAACCTTCACAGGTCCAATGTTTTTCTCCCGGAATAATGTACGAAGCCATCAACCAACAAAGTGTCTGCCATGGAGTGAATGAGATGTGTGATAGTGGGTATGTTTTGGGCCTGAGCCATTTCTCTGGCATCAGTAAATTATTCGTTCAAATGCAAATTGCGCCGATTTCTTTCAGGGGAAAAAATAATATCTCGGGACACAGTATACCAGGAGCCCTGTGGCTCGGTGGTTAGAGCGCTCGCCTCGCAAGCGAGAGGGCGAGAGTTTCGTTACCCCCCTCACACACACACGCCTCTGTTTACCCAACAGCAAGTAGGAACCCGGTTGTTAGTCGATTGGAGGATCGCTCCATCGGGGATAATAATCCCCGGATAATTGACTGCCGCGTTTCGCCCACAAAATACACAGTCGCTACGCTTTACAGTGTATCCTGTGAAGCGCTTTGAGACGTCTCGAAGGTGTGATACGGCGCTGTGTCAAAAATTATTGTTATTATGATCTGAGTGTCTCGAGCCAGATACACGGAAGAGTGCGGCACTCTCGAGAGAAACAGGCGTCTTCGCGTCTCCGGTCCCCGGGCGGTATCCCAGAGCCACTTCTAGGACGAATTAGAAGGCAAATTAGACACGCTTTGGTCTCCTTTCCTCAAGCATTTCCTCCGCGGCTAATATCTCAGCCCAGATTGCCAGTCAGGCTGGGATTCCGCACTATCACACGACTGCACATTTATCCGCTCGCTGTGAGGCAGGACAATAATCAGCTGGTAAGTCTCATAACAAGCGAGACATGTCTGTTACACTCGCTGGGAAATGCTGACACAAAACCCCTGACTTCCGTGGCCAGTGACTCTTTCTCCAACGCATCTCCGGGCCACACGCAATCCATGCCTGTGGCTCAGGGCGGGGGGTTAGAGCAAGCGAGAGGACCCGGGTTCGATTCCCGGGCGGGTCAGGTCAGGTCAGGGCGAAACCTTAGGCGAGTTTCCTTACACCACACACGCACACGCACACACACACACGCGCGCGCACACACACACGCACGCACACGCCTCTGTTTACCAGCAGTCAGTAGGAACCCGGTGGTTAGTCGATTGGCGGGTGGCTTTTCTAGGGGTATTAATCCCCTTAAAAGAACACATAATAATGCACACACACAGTCCAACGTACCCTGTGAGGCGCTTTGAGACGTCTGGAAGACGTGATAGGGCGCCGTATCAAATGCAAGGATTATTATTGTCCTTCCCGTCCGCTATAGCGCCTTCCACAGCAAGAAGACCGCCAATAATTATTAAGCGCAGTGACTGGGGTGGTGGTGGGGGTCTGTGGCGGCCTATTTGCAAACGGCAAGGTCCCACAAACAGCCGTGAAGTGAGCGACCGGTTTGGGTTTGGAGAGGATTGGGTTGTCGGGCAGGAGGTCGATCAGGAGAGAAAGGAAGTCCCTTCGGCCTGGACGCAGAGCTGGACTGGACTGGACTGGGAGGATGGAACCACTTGACTCAGATTGATGGCTGTTTGCTCGTGGCTTGATGGGTTGAGCCGAGAAGCGTGACCGAGTGACTGATGGAGCACCAGAGGTTGGTTGTCAGCCGTTGAACCTAATGATGTGTGTGGGATGGGGTGTGAGGGGGGGGGGGAGCGAGGCAGACGGACGTTTAAGCGACTAACTGACCATGACTGACAGCCCCCACTCTGCCAACCGTTAAACTTTGCGATCATCAAGTGTCAAGTGTGTGACTGTGCGAATCCTTTTTTTCTGAGCTTGCCAGAGTGTGAGAGAGAGAGAGAGAGAGAGAGAGAGAGAGAGAGATGTAAGTGAGTAGAAGAGAGGTCCCGGGTTCGATTCCCGGGCGGGTCAGGTCGGGGCGAAACATTGGGCAAGTTTCCCTACTCCACACGTCTCGAAGACGTGATAAGGCGCTGCATCAAATGCAAAGACTATTATTATTCTTGAGACGTCGTGACGAGGTGATGAGGCATCTTTTTTTCCTTTCAAACCCTTTGCTCATTCCCGTAGCTCCCGCCCCCCCCCCACCCCACCCAACCCCACCCCACCCCACAAGGTATTTCATCGCCTTTGAGCTGCGCACGTCCGCACGGTAAAGATCTCACTGCTTCTCGCAGCGTAAATCTCTCATGGGGAACTGCAGTGCAATTAGGTTTGGACGAATAATGAACGCAGCGCGGGCAAAGAGAAATAAATAAAATAAATGGTATGGGTTTTTTTTTGTGTAATCTCACTCCCCGACCTGATTAAGTATTACGAGCGAGGTAGCAAGTTCCGTGCTCCAGGACTCGATGAAACCTGGAGACGAGACTGTCAGGACTTGTGCCACTAACTCACAGATAGCAACGCTCGGAGCTCATCAAGTCCAGTGCAATTCACGGCTGCGAAGAAATAGTTTCCTCCCCCACTTCCCCCTTACTGCCACTTTAAACCTTTACTCAAGTTCGCCCACAGGACGTACAGTCACTCCACTTTACGGTACATCCCGCGAAGCGCTTTGAGACGTCCTGACCAGACACGCCGCGCCGCTATCTCAAATGCAAGGATTATTATCATTATTATTATTATTATTTATTATTGTTTTTATTAATAATCTTTAAAAAAAAGGTTGAAGGGAGGAAACGTCCCAGTGTTCTCTCTCTCTTTCTCCCCCCCCCCCACCCCCATCTGGCGCAGCTCCGGTCGGCATTATTAAGAGAATAATATTAATAATAATCCCTCGCATAATTAGCGCTTTGAGGCATCCTCTCGACGTGAAAGGCACTGTGCGGATGTAAATTACATTTTGATTGCATTCGATGCAGCGCCGCATCACACTGGAGGAACGCCTTGAAGCCCTCAAAGAACGACTTCCCGTCAAGTGGGGTGACCGCGCCGACGATAATAATGAACAACAATTAATAACAATCAATAAACCTGAATAATAATGAATAAAAATAAGCCTTGCACCTGACACCAGCTTCTTAACGCACCTAAAGGGTGACCGCGCGTACCGCTCAGGCGCACAATTTGCTGCCTTTGAAAACACACCGTCACTACAGTTTACGGCGACGTCCTGCGAAGCGCTTTGAGACGTCCTCCCGATGTGAAAGGCGCGTATCGTCAAGCGCTCAGGATTGTTAATATTATTATTATTATTATCATCACGCCATGGTTTGCTTGGCCATTTGTCGGAAAGCGGGTAAAGGGCAGATTCGACGGTTTGATAGTCAGGTATAGAAGTCTTGTGTTACGAAAAGAAAAGGCTTAAACAAAAAAACGCCGCAACCGAGAAGATTAAGAGAGGATCAAACTGAAAGAAAAATTCAAAATAATGAAGGGCTTTGAGAGTTTAAGTGGAGAATGATTCTAATCCTTTGCTCGGTGAATAGGCATTAAAGGGACCTTCCATTTTTTTTTCTGCGCATTTTAAACGAATAATAACAACCCTCGCATCTGAGGCGGCGCCTCGTCACGTCTTCGAGACGTCTCAAAGCCCTTCACGGAATATACTGTCGAACAGAGGCGTGCGTGCGCGCGCGTGTGCGTGCGTGTGCGTGCGCGCGCGCGTGTGTGTGGAGTAAGGAAACTTGCCTATAGTTTCGCCCTGACCTGACCCGCCCGGGGAAATCGAACCCAGGTCCCCTCGCTGGCGAGGCGAGGGCTCTAACCCCCTGAGCCACAGGACGCCTCAATCAAGGATAGCGCTAACTGTCACAAAAGCATCTCTTCGTTCCCCGTCTCCTTCCCCCCCCCCCACCCAATCGTGTTCCCTCCTCGCGGCGCTCAATTCACGTCGGGAGTTGTTGTGACCGAGGGACACAGCCACAAAGTGCGAGCCCTCTCTGTGACAAATTGCCGCGTATTTGCCGGCAAAGAGAGGATTACAGAATTCAATTTTAATTCCATTATTAAGAACAGCATGAAATGATGGAATATTACTTTCAATAATTGCAGAGGGCTGTAAAGTATCCCCTGGAATACAAATTCAGATTCAGAGCCGTTTCAGGTTCTGCGTGAAATCGCTATGGAACTCGGGCTTCGCTGCGCCCTCCGTGTTTGTTTGTGCATTTCCCTGAGACGCAGAGTACCGGAGACCGCGCGGAGAACAACAACAACAACACCAACAACAACAACGACAACTTGGAGTCCCTGTAGCTCAGTGGTTAGAGCCCTCGCCTCGCAAGCCAGAGGACCCCGGGTTCGATTCCCGGGCGGGACAGGGTCAGGTCAGGTCAGGGCGAAACATTGGGCAAGTTTCCTTACTCCACACACACACACGCACACGCACACGCGCACGCGCGCGCCCGTGTTTACCTCGCGGTACGCGGGAACCCGGCCGTCGATTGGCGGATGATGGCTTTTTCGGGGGTAATAATCCCTTGTGAAAAAAAAAGAGATAAGTAATAATTTGGTTACTTCAATCCCATTCAATCCCAATCGTCTCTCTCTCTCTCTCTCTCTCTCTCTCTCTACTTATATATAAAATCACTGTAAAAAGCAAAACGGACAGCGGAGTGGAGTTCGCTTGACGCGCTCTTCCAAGTTGCTTGACGAGTGGGGCTGTGCAAAGCCGTTAGGGTCAGCCGAGCGTTAAGAGCTCTGGGACGCTGCCGTGTGTGCGAGGGGAGGAGGTGGGGGGTGGGGTGGTGGTGCGGTGGGGCGGGTGTGGCTGTGCAAACACAAGTTGTAGGTGTTTTAATACCGAAACGGCAGAAATGTGGAAAATCGTTGAATTCAACCCGAATTTGCTGAAGGACGTTAGCACAAGGCATCACACTGTTAAGATAAAACAGTTCCTCGGGGCTGATTCTAAGTGGAATTACAATGTCTTTTGAGTTGAAAATCTACGAGAAATTGCCCGATGGGGGTCGCTAACTGAGTTACAAACCTTTGAGACTCGCACTGTAAAATCCCTGACTGCCCCCCCACCCCCCCGCACCTTGGGACATCCTCCCGACGTGAAAGGCGCTGTATGGATGTCGTTTCGTGTTGTATTTGCAAAAGAATTTTCCAGGCGACGGGGAATAAAATAACGCTCGACACAGAACCCTAACCGCCGCGACTCAGGGCACTTTGCGGGAGTTTGCGGCGTAACAACAACGCTAATCAACCTCGCATTTGATACAGCGCCTTATCACGTCTTCGAGGCGTCTCAAAGCGCTTGACGGAATAGGCCGCAAAGTGTAGTGACTGTGTGTTTTGTGGGCAGCCAATTGCGCACAGCGGCAAACAGTCCCCACCAAGAGCCGCGGGTTGAATTGATTGCTAATTTCTGCTCAACCCTTGATGTGATACAGTCAGTAAAGTGAGCCAAGCAATGAGGGTTACAGCAGATACTGTGTGCAGATGCGATCAGGCTGCACATTAATTGGCTTGTTAGATTTCAAGCAGAAAAACTTATCTCCTTCGTGCCACACGCAGCCAGACACACGCCGTTCAAACAGCGGCTAATCCCGGCCAGGGCTGGAGCAACAGCCGCGAAGATTCACACCTCGAAGCCCCTCGATCCGCCGCCACCGTTCGCGTGGAAGGCGCTGCACGCAATCGGCTCCGCGGTTATTTCCCGCCCCCCCCCCCCCCGCAAAATCTACACAGTCACTCCGCTTGACAGAACTTCCTGCGAAGCGCTTTGAGAAGTCCCCATGTGGCTTTGTGTGTGTGTGTGTGTGGTGTGTGTGTATCTGTGTCTGTGGGGAGTGTTTCCCTGAACAAAACAACCACTTAAAGAGCAGAAGAAATTAATGATTCAGTCCAATAAAATTGATGATCCTTAATAGGAGCTCTGTGCATCCCATCTCTGCTGTTACAGCACCATCTCCCTCCGCTAATCAATTAAAAACCTTTCTTTCTCAGTTGCCCTGCGCGGGAACTAAAGCCTAACAATACAGTTCGAGTCACACAGGCTGGTGAGAGAGTCCCATTAGCATTTGTCTAACATCTTAATCGCCATTTAAACGCTGAAATCACAAGGGGACCGAGCTCGGAAGGGATCCAAGTATCTAACTCTTGACTTGTTAAATCCCTCTGGTAATCTGCGCCTGCGGGGAGGGGAGTTTGCGTTAGGTCTGTGCATGTGCTGAGATCCTCTGCACTTTCTCTTGAAGGGCTGTGGCTCAGTGTTTGGAGAGCTCTCGTCGCAGGTCAGAGGACCGGGGCTCGATTCCCAGGTCAGGGCGAAACCTTAGGCAAGTTTCCTTACTCCACACACGCGCCCGCGCGCACACGCACACGCGCACACTCACGCGCCTCCGTTCACCCAGCAGTAAGTAGGAACCCGCTTGTCAGTCGATTATCTGGTCGCGTTTCCCGGGACAATAAGCCCTTCCAAAAAATAATAACAATAATAATATTAATTGGGTGACTCAATCCACGGCTGTTTGTGGGGACGCCGCTGTGCGCAGTCGGCTGCCGCGTTTCTCCCACAACATACACAGTCACTCCACTGTACAGTGTATCCCGTGAAGCGCTTTGAGCGCAATTAACAGGACCTTCACTGCGTCTCTAACCCTGACCTGGGAGTGTGGACGGACAGACTTTTTCTCTCTCTCTCTCTCGCTCTCTCTCTCGCTCACCTTGCTCTGCACGACGCACACCCTCTCTCACTAGCCTCGGAACTCGCGGTTTCATCAAAACCTTCCTGACCGAGTTTAGCGCAGGTCAGGGCGAGAGAGCGAGCGAGTGCGAGAGCGAGAGCGAGTTACTTGCTACTCACACCTGTCTCTCTGGCGAAGACACCAATTAATAATTGCTCGGTGGTGCATTAGCATGCGCTGCAGATGGAGTTTGAAGGATGCTATTTCGATGCTCGCAGAAAGAGAGAGAGAGAGAGCGAGAGAGAGAGAGAGAGACTATAAATTGCTCCGAAGAGTGAGCTGTAAAAACATTGTGTTATATTGTGGATTTAATGATATGGGTCGTATTAAAATAGAACACGTCGGGATTTGGTTTTGGTTTTCTCTCACTGTCGTTGGAGCGTCACTGAGCCGTGAGTTGGCGCGAGTGTATAATATCATTTGGGGGTCCGCGTGGCTCAGGGGTTAGAGCCCTCGCCTCGCAGGAGAGAGAGAGAGAGAGAGAGGACCCGGGTTCGATTCCCGGGCGGGTCAGGTCGGGGCGAAACATTGGGCAAGTTTCCTTACTCCCCCCCCACCCCCCCATCCTGTGAAGTGCTTTGAGACGTCTCAAATAAACACTCCAGCAGATACAAGGATTATTATCATCATTATTATTGTATAACCAGGGCTTTGACAGGGACGTTTCTGGATCAAGCACAGACACGATAATAGCAATACTAATAACAATAGTAATCCCTTCCGAAAAAAAAAGGATTCAGGAATAATGAATAATAATCCGGTCACTCAATCCACGTTAAATCGAAGCTCCCAACGAGGCGGACGCTGAGAGGCAAAGCAGCTTCAGACAACTTTACTCAGTGGATTAAAAATACCCAGGGTTAAGATTAACTACCGGCCCAAAATTGGGAGATAATTTAGGGAGAGGGGAGTGGTAATTTCTCACACCAGCGGAATTGTTGAGTTCAGCACGGAGACGATGACTGATTTGCAAACAAATGATCCTCCGCTGCCCTCGGTTAATTGCATTTGAATATTAAATTTCCTAGGGAGCGGGAAAGGATCTATTTTTATCGCCCGTAACATCTGGAAAGGATGAGTTGTTTTTTTTCCTCCCCCCCCCCCCCACCCCCACCCACCCCTGTATGATTCTCGGGTTGAGTAATGAATCGGATAAAGCTTTTTAACCGTACAATTCATCCACTTGTGGAGTCGGGCGAAGCTCCAGGTCTTATCGCAAAGAGTCTTGAAGCCAAAGACCAGTTTGAGCAGAGAATAATAATAGTAATAATATTAATAATAATCCTCGCATTTGACGCAGCGCCCGATCACGTCTTCGAGACGTCTCAAAACGCTTCACGGGATACACCGTAAAGTGTAGTGACTGATGCATTTTGCGGGCGAAACCCACAGCGATTGGGTCCACAGATTGAGTGACCAAATTATTAATGATTTAATGAACCCGGGTCCTGTCGGGTTTGATGTGTAGGGGCAGGAGGAACGGGAGGGAGAGGGAGGGGGGGGGTGAGAAATTACCCCGAGCTTCCGATCACTTGCCTCACTGTGCTGCTGTCGGAATAGTTAGCCTTGAAGACTCGACACGTCTCGGATCTGAACTCGGGCCCTTTTAAACCGCTGCCTAATTAAACATAATTGTCAGACAGCGCTGATTAAACAGGTACAAATGGTGGGAGGCCACTGAATAATTTGCGGCAGGGAAATCAGGGGACAGATAAATGACCCCGAGGCAGCTTCTTGTAAAAGCAAGTATCAGGATTGATGGGGACACTAATTCTTCATTAACCCGTTAGGCTAAAAGGCAGCGAACTCTGCGTTGAATTTCATTGCATTGCCCCAAAACGAAGTCCACGAAGCTAATTGCTTTGCACCGCCGCCCGCGCTCACCCCCTTCTCTCACCCCCCCCGACTCTCCCCCCATTACCCCCCCCCACCCCCTCTCTCTCCCCCTCTCCCCCACCCCTCCTGTTGGGAGGGAGAGAGGGAGCGAGGGAGATACTCCAATCGACATCAGCGTCATTGACTTCACTTTGCGAGGGTCTCGCGTTCGTTCGGCTGCAAAACACAAAGTCACTACACTTGCTAGCGATTCCCTGAGAAGCTCCTTGAGACGACTCGAATGTGACAGACGCTAAGCGCCGCAGAACCCACGTCCCCTCTCAACCCTCACCCGCTCCCCCCACACACCCTTCCCTCCACTCCTTTGCGCCAATCAATCAATGGTTAATCAATTCATGCGTTAATTCATCAATCGATCAGCTTCTCCCTTCGGTTTGAGCCGGAAATAATGACAACGGCAGAAGAAAAGGGTTCCCAATGTGGCTTTAACATCGATATTAAATAATAATTCCATCAAGCACCTGATCACGTCTTCGAGACGTCCAAAGCGCTTCGCGGGATACACCGTAAAGCGAATTATTAATAATAATAACATTGCAGAGACGGGTTCCTTTCTCTCTCTCTCTCCTCACCCCCTCTCTCTCTGTCTCTCTCACACACACTCTCTTTCTCTCCTTCCTTTCCCCTCCGCCCCCACCAATACTCAGTGATCAGAATATAAATCCTTCCCTCGCTTTCCCGGAAGACTTTTAAGTCACGCCAGCTCTCTCTCCCTCTCTCTCTCTCTCTCTTTCCCTCCTTCCCTCCCTCCCTCTCTCTCTTTATACACCGCGCCTCTTGTGGGAATCGCTTAATTGACTGGAGCCGGTCGCTCGGAGGAATTTGACCCCTTTAAATCCTCCGCTGTTTTGAAGCTTCGTCTTTGAGTCACTTCTCGGTGGGTGAGAGATGTGTTCGCAGACGCTGGAGCCAAACACAGCCGCGAAGCTGCCTGTCGTTAGGGTACCAGCCGGGCCGAACCCCTCCAGGGCCCAATTATTCTGCACAAGACAACCCAGCGCTCCGAGAGTCAACCTGTTACTCCGTCACCCTCCGAGTCGGAAGTGCTGCGATGCAACAGTAATAGTCCCCGCGTTCGATCCAGCGCCTTCGCGACGTCTCAAAAGCGCTTGGCGGAATTTCCTGGCGAGTGTAGTGACTGTGCGCTTCGTGGGAATCGATGAGCAAGCGGGTTCCGACTTACGCTAGGTCAACAGAGGCGCGTGTGTGTGCGTGCGTGTGCGTGTGCGTGGGGAGTAAGGAAACTTGCCCAACGTTTCGCCCTGACCTGTCCTGCCCGGGAATCGAACCCGGGTCCACTTGCTTGCGAGGCGAGAGTCTAACCACCGCCTTACCTCCCATCCTTTCTTCCCTCCCTCCCTCCCTCCCTCTCTCCCTCTCTCTCTCTCTCTCTCTCTCTCCTTCAGTGTCCCTCTCTCCTCTGTCCCTGAGCGCTCCCTTCGGTTCTGACACGGACATCTTTCCGCTTAATAGACACGGAAATCACAAAAACTATTTCATGGTCTGCCCAGGAACAGAAATCTCGAAGCCACACTTAAAGCGTTCAGTCAAACCCACCCCCCCACCCCCCCACCCCCCACCCCCCACCCCCCACCCCACCGCAAATCATTCCCCATCCCATCCCATCCCTATCACACCAAAAACCACCGAGCAAATACATTTGACACTTGAGCCATTGATGTCTGGTCTTAAGACCTGCCCGAGCAAAAGATCTTCCCACGATATACTCAGCACATTGAACTGCTAAAAAAAAAGGGTATTGATGAAGTTGCGGTGAGTCTTAAGTGTCTGCGCGGCTCTCTCTCGCTGTCTCGCTCCGTCTTTGCCGCAGCCTTTGACCCACAAACTCTCTCCAGTGTGTCCTACCCTTAACCAAAGGTTCCGTGGCATGGATTCGGGTGTTAGTGGGTGGCGGCTGAGGTCAACCCTTTCGTTCGAATGAGGTCTCCTCTTCGTTCAACCTTAATTCGAATAGAATCACATGCCCCCCCCCACCCCCGCCCTCCCCCCCCACCCCCTTATCTATTTACAAATCCCTCCTTAAGGCGAACTGTTCGCCCACACTTTTGGTCAGTTACCTTCACTCTCCTTCCCCCCTTCTTCCTCCTCCTCTCTCACCCCCACTTCTCTTCCACCTTCCTCTCCTCTCATTTCCCCCATCCCTGCTCTCCCCCCCCCCACCACACTCTCCCCCTCTCCTTTACCCCCCCCTCTCTCTCCCCCACACCCCCCCCCCACCCCCCGAGAGGTTAGAGGCTGAAGAAGTTCAGCTCCACATCCCCCGCCCGGCCAACCCCACCATCAGCGGTCGTGCCTTCAGCCTCTCTGCCCCCACCCTTTGGAACTCCATCCCGTGGTCCCTTCACCTCACCCCCCCAGTCCCTCACCTCTTCCAAGAAACCTCTCAAGACCCTCCTCTTCGAACAACCGTGCCTTTGGTCACCCTCCTTCTTCCCCCACTCTCCCACCCTCTACCCCCCACCCACCCCCAACCCCAATGCCAATCCCTGACTGTCCAGCACCAGAGGGAATGAGTGGAGAGGAGGGAAGAAGAGAAGTGGGGGAGAGAGGGGGGAGAGAAGGGGGAGAGGAGAGGGGGGGGGAGAGTAGGAGGGAAGAAGAGTGGGAGAGGGAAGGGTGAGAGGGGGAAATGTACCGGTGTACTAGCCGAGGCTCTCTCTTTAGCGCAGAGCGAGAGAAAGGGCAGCGAGAGCTCGAGCAGAGAACCCCCCCACCTCCCCATCCCCAACCTCCCTCTGACAAGCCGTCTCGATCGTTAGGCCATAACCCGGGCAAGGGATTTTCCGAACGAAACCTCGACGCGTTTCCTGTCGAGGTTAAGGATTCTATTCCTCAGGCGGTTTGAGATCTCTTTCCTCTTTCTTTTTCGTCTTTCGTCTTGAATGCCAAACGAGAAAAAAAAACACGAGAGAGAGAGAGAGACGGCCGTGAAGCAGTGCGTTAGTCTGTCAGCGAACGGGATTTTCTGTGTTTTCCGACTTTCCTTTCAACTCAACGCACACGGAACATTTTATACGGCTGAGTGGATCCCACTCGCGGCCGTTTTGTGGGGGACGTCGCCGGGCGCAATATGACGGCCGCGTTTCGTCCACGAAACACACGGTCACTGCACGCGAGAGTGAAGCCCTTTGGGATGCGAACAGAGTGTGTCTGGGAACGACTCAAAGGGGCTGGAATCTATTTGAAAGGTCTGGATGGTTTGGACGTGGGATTTAATGGAAGGGATTTGGAGGAATGGAGGGATTATAGTTATAGAATAACATTATAAGAAGCTGGAGCTCGTGTACCCCTTTGCGGGCGCACATCCCGCCCTCCCCCACCCCCCCACCACCTTCCGCCCACTCGCCCAATCATCTTTTCTGATTGGGAGTCCCTGTAGCTCAGGGGTTAGAGCGCAAGCGAGAGGACCCGGGTTCGATTCCCGGGCGGATCAGGTCAGGGCGAAACTGGGGGCAAGTTTCCTTACTCTATCCACGACTGTTTGCGGGGACGCTGCTGTGCGCCATTGGCTGCAGCGTATCCCGCGAAGCGCTTCGAGACGTCTCGAAGACGTGATAAGGCGCTGGGTCAACCCTACGAGTTATTTTCCTGCAACGGAAGAAAGGAACAAAGGGCAGTACCTCTCCTCGGAAGCCGTCGGGAATCCTCGCTCCTGTCTCGTCCAAAGCCGCAACCCTCGGCCGCATTTCGACGGGTGCTTTGAAGGTTGGGTGGTCAAAGGAATGACACGTGAAAATCCATTGCGGTCTCGGTGTTAATCTATCCAAGGTTGAGAGAGCAAATTCGCTTCGATTTGCAGTCAAAACCTCTGGAGACGGAACCCGGAATGTGATTAGCTTTTTACGGACGGTAACTTTGCATTGACTGGGAACCTTTGGGCCCTGATCGATAGGCGAGTGACATCTGGTGTCAGCCTGGCTCGCTCAGGCCCTCTCCTCTCAGGGTCAAATGATTGTAGGAAATGGCTTCAAGGTGACCCAGTCTCGGAATCCAGTGCATCCTTCTAGTCCGCACTAACCCCCCCCCCCCGCCGCACCCCCCACCCCCCCCAACCATCCTTCCTCTCTCCTCTCCCATTCCCCCCACTATTTCCCTCTCCCATATCCCCTCGAAACTCTGGAACACTCTCCCTGTATCCCTCCGCCTTTTTTGCCCGGGCAAACTCGCGACCTCCAATGATGGAGCGGGGCGGGGAGGGGGGAGCGGGGAGGGGCGGGGAGGGGGGCTGGGGGGGGGGTGACCAAATTATTATTATTATTTTATTTTGATGGCTTTATCCTTACCTTAAAAGCGCCGATATGCTCAGTTTGTAAATTTCAAAGGGATAATGTTAATAGTTTATCTGTTTCCCAACCCCCTCTCCGCCCCCTCTTCACCCCCCCACCACACCCCCACACACACACACACACACACTGAGTTGTGGCATTATTCACAGCTCCGTTCCACTGGGAGGGGAGAAAAACTATCTAAAATATGAAGCTCGAGTGATGTACACGTTGTGCGCCCATTTGCATGTTGTTGAAAGCTCACGAAAAAAGTAAAGCACAGAGGGTTTGTTGGATGTCGGAGCCACAACGCTGGGAGGGCATTAATCATTAATATATTCTGTAACACGAGGAATTAGCAGGACCCTGAGTCTTTGGAGTGATACACCTTCACACACTCCCCTCTTCTGCTCATTCCATCTCCTTTGTACTGCTTCTCCTGTGTAAAATGCTCAGCCTAACTCCACCGCACACTGCAATGCAGTGCCACAGGCTATAGGTTGGCTATCTAGGTACCCTCACTCACGCAGAGCTCTCCCCTCTCCCCCCCCCACCCGCACCCCCTCTCTCTCTCTTCCCCCTCCCCAGTCTCTTTAACAATAATAATAATAATCCTTGCATTTGCTACGGCGCCTTATCACGTCGAGTGAATTGATTTCGTGGGCCAAACCGGGCAGCCAATTGCCAAGTTATTAATTGTTATTTTTTGGGAAGGGATTAATATCCCCGGAAAAGCGATCCGCCAGTCGACTAACAACCGGGTTCCTACTGACTACCGGTAAACAGAGGCGCGTGTGTGTGTGTGTGTGTGTGGAGTGAGGAAACTTGCCCAATATTTTGCCCTGACCCGCCCGGGAATGAACCGAACCCGGGTCCTCTCTCTCACTTGCGAGGCGAGGGCTCTAACCACTGAGCCACGGGACCTGGAGTGACTAAGGAGCGAGGCAGAGTCAGGAGTGAGGCTTTTGCTCAATCCACGGTGAGAGGGAGGGATTGGTGGAGCGAGGACAATTCATGCCGAATTGGGCATCAGCGCGGAGATGCCAGCGATTAAAAAAAAAGCAGGGGTTAAATGAGCCTTATCGAGTCCGTTAACCCCAGCCTGTCAGGCAGTGAGTTCCAGACCGTAACAACTCTGGGTTAAAAAAAAAAATTCTTCTCGTCTCCTCTCTGGATCTTTTGCCAATTACCTTAAATCTGTGTCCTCTGGTGACTCAACCAACCGCCCACCAGAGGAAGCAGTTTCTCCCCCATCTACTCTATCAAAACCCCTTCGAATTTTGAACGCTGCTATTAAATCTCCACCTGAAACCTTCTCTGCTCAAAGGAGAAGAGTTCCCAGTCTCTCCACATAACTGAAGTCCTTGGTCACACTCTGGTAAATCTCCTCTGCACCCTCTTCAAGGCTCGACATCCTCGCGCTGAAGGAATGGTTCATTCTCAAGCCGTCGCTCGTCAAACACGGGTTCAAACTGCTCTGCCCAGCTCATGTCCCTCACACCGCCATTTCCGAAGCTACAGGAGTCCTGTGGCTCGGTGGTTAGAGCACTTGGCTCGCAAGCGAGAGGGACCTGGGTTCGATTCCCCTTCTGGGCAAGTTTCCTAACCCAGCAGTAAGAAGGAACCTGGTCGCGAGTCGATTGGTGGGAGGAATTTCCAAGGGGAGAGGAATAATTCCTGATTAAAACCCACGACTGTTTGTGTGTGTGTGTGTGGGGGGGGGGTGGTGGTGGTTGGACACTGCCGTGCGCAATTGGCTGCCGTGTTTCACCCACAAAATGCACGGTCACTCCACTCGAAGGCGTCTCGAGGACGCGATAAGGCTCTGCGTCAAAACACAGGGATTGTTTTTGGGTGATAGAATTCTGACGGCGAGGAGAGAGAAAGAGAGAGAGGGAGAGAGAGAGAGAGAGAGAGAGAGAGAGAGAGGGATTTGTGACGAAAGGGATAAAAGTACGGAGACCTGTTGTTAGGGAAACAAGAAGTGGGGGAGATCAGGAGAGGTTTTACCGCTTGTCTATGAAGCTCACTGTACATCACAGAGGTTGAGCTAAGGCGGTTGGGAAATGGCAGTGTCAGTACTTGCCGCCTTACGTGGCACCTGCAGACTGAGGGAGATTTGCGAAAATAAATGTCAAACTTAATCTGGGAAGAATAAATAATACACAAGAGGAGAAAGACAGGGCACGGCGGCGGGCAAGAGATTGCAATAACTCTGCCTGTAAAGACGGAGATTTACACCGATGGATTTCCAAAGGTTGATCTCGACAAGTCTTGGTGTTTGCTGTGTCGCAGACACTGGTTCGTGCTTCTTACACTGGCTCTCTCTCTCTCTCTCTCTCTCTCTCTCGCTCCCTGCACAACCGCAGACACTTACAACCTCAGAACAAGGCCATTCAGGTCACCCGGTCTGCGATGGAGGTTTTTAATAACCCCCAGTGACTGGTCGGCCCTTCCAGGTCCTGCCGACGAGCGCGGGCCGGGCTGTGCTGTCATCACCAGTGAGCGCCCTGGAACACCGTGGACCCTCCTGGCTCAGGAACCAGGACTGGAGACCATCACGGAGGGTGGGTGGCTCGATTAAGACATCCTTGGTTCACTTGTACCCACTTGTACTCCAAAGCGTGGGGGAGGTGAGGTGTCAGACTCCGTGCCTTGCCAACGAAAGCTCCTTACGAGGCACGGTTGGAAGGCAATAAAGCGTTCCCGTTCAGGCTGTTGCTGCTCTTGGCTTTTAATGCACCCGATAAAGCCAAACTAGAACTCATTTGGCAAAGTGCACTTTTAATTCGAGGATCTATCACCGCAGCAAAAGGGAACCAGGCAATTCTCGGGCGCTGACTGCGAGGAGTCATTTATTAATATGATTATTATTATTAACAATTATTTAATTGGGAAGAGCACGCGCCTCGCAAGTGAGGGGAAGCCGGGTTCGATTCCCCGGCCAGGGCGAAACCTTAGCCAAGTTTTCTCACTACGCGTGTCTCTGTTTACCCCGGGGGTGAGGAATTATCCCATTCAGCTCCTGTTAACCCTACAAGCCAAAGCCCTCGTGGGTAGGATATTCCTAGCTGATTCCTGGCCGGACAAGCAGCGGGAAAGCTTGGCCGGACAGCGATATCAATGGCCAATCTACGTGTGATTTTTAACTGGTCAGACTCCAGCAGTTACACCCAACTCACACCCTGGGCTCCCCTCCAAAGCCTTGGTTCTCGCCAACCTGCGCCTAAACGCTCTCCGGAAAATGGGTAAGAAGAGGGGCGTCCCTCGGAGGAGAGGAAGAGAGAGAGAAAGAGAGAGAGAGAGAGCATTCTACTCCAGCAATCTATCCTCTGGGATTTCCATGTGTGGGTTCCACCTGGGATTCTCAGTTTGGTTTGGAGACTCTTAAGCAACGGTGACGGGTTTTCCACCCGTGATATAGACGAAACGTAAATAAATCCAGCGGAGGGCTTTGTGACCTGAAGTGCGCTAAATCAAATGCCTTTTATTATAATTATTATGATCAACTGCGCAGCAAAGCCACCTGCTTTGTATTAACTGCACACAGTCGAGGAAAAGCTGGTCAAGTTCTGGTCGTATCTCAAGGACTTAGTCCTTTAATTGAAAATGGATTAGTTTAATGCCACATAACTCACTGCTCGATCTATAATGGTGGACTGTGCAGCCAGCCTACCCTTAAAAANGACACCAATAAATACCTTTGCTGAGAGATCCGAGCGGAATGAGACAGGAACAGTTCATAGCAATAAGAATAACAATTCACACAGCGCCTTATCACGTCTTGGAGACGTCTCAAAGGATGATAATAATAATTATTATCTCAAAGGTATCTCAAAGGATACGCTGTAAAGCGAATTGACTGCATTCAGCAGCGTCCCCACCAACAGTGGTGGATTGAGTGACCAAATTATTATTATTAATTTTTTTGATGGGAGTATTATCCCCGGGAAAAGTGATCTCGCCAATCGACTAACAACCGGATTCCTACCTACTGCTGAGTAAACAGAGGCGTGTGTGTGTGTGTGTGTGTGTGGAGTAAGGAAACTCGCAGGATTTTACGCTTAGCAAAAGGCTGCTGTGTTTCTATGTGCGCGTGTGTGTTAAAAAAAATCACTAGACATCACGAGTAATTACTGTGAAGCATTTTGACATTGCAGACTGCATAAAAATGCAAATTGCTCCATGGGTTCACTCTCTGTGGTTCATTCCGAGATCCCACTCGCTCGTGCTCGAGGAGATAGGGGACCTGCTGTTTGACAAGGATGTTGTGTTACCAATCTCCCCACTCCAACCCCCACCCCCCTCGCCCCGCACCCCACAGCTTTCCCCGAGACACAAAATAATGGGCGCGGCTTTGAAGGAGAGAGCCAAGTTTCCTAGTTCCCCCACAGTGGCCATTTATGGTTCCTCCGCCACTTTCAAAGGAGGTTTTTTTTTCTGCACAGTTTAGCTAATTGTGCATTGCGGAAGCAATTGAACAACCTGGTGATTGCGAAATTCCTGATTTAATGAATATCCATTCATTATAGAGGCAGCTTTCACATGCAACACTGCATTCGCATTAAACACCGTAACTTAGAACAGTCAGAGAGCAAGGACTCTACGCATGAGATTGAATGCACAGAGACCCTGAGCCAAAATAAATTGATTTCTCTCACATTGCGGATAGCACGGACGCCCAGAGCAAATTGGATCACTCCACTCAGGTGCTATAGAGGCTGGCACAGGCAGGAGTCCGGTCATCACAAGGCTCAGAAGGATGTGGGTTCAAACCCCGAGTCGGGACACACTGTGCGTTATAACAATATAATAATATTAATAATAATAATAATACTTGCATTGCAAATCGATTAACAACTTGCTTGCTGTTAGGTGAACAGAGGCACGTGTGTGGGGTAAGGAAACTTTCCCGCCCGGGAATCGAACGCAGGTCCTCTCGCTTGCGAGGCGAGTGCTCTAACCACCGAGCAACAGGCCCCCACCTTATTAAATCCGCTTCCAGCCGCCATCTCAGGCAGTGCATTCCAGATCGTGGCTACGTGCGGGACAGTAGTCACAACAATACTAATCCTTGCAATTGACCGAGCGCCTTATCGCGTCTGCGAGACGTCTCAAAGCGCTTCACGGGAGACACTGTAAATGGGATAAATAAGTCATAAGAGGAGTATCATTTACATAGATTAGAGCATGGTTAATTCTACATTTTTTTCTCCCTGAGCATCTCTCCTTCTTGCCTTCACCCCTTTTCTTCTTTCTCTCTCTCATTGTCCCTCCCTCTCTGTCTCTATTCAGTTGGCTCCGTAACAAGAGTAGAAGCGAACTGGTTATGTTCATTAGACCACGTGCCCATCACACGGATCTTAGGCTCTCCGCTAACAATGCAAAAAAACCTTTTCATCTCGATTCTCTGCTTCTGTTCTGTTCCGTCAATGTCATTTCAGAAGCCCTTATTGAAACCACAACGCTTTAATAAGACTGTGTTTTGGGTGATGGTTTGGGGGGTGGGGGAGCAGTTGCGAAGCATTGAACAGAGCACTTAGAAGATGGTTATGTGCGAATAGTTGTCATTTTATGTGCGTTTTGTTTCACTTTGTCTCTCGCTTGCTTCTCTGCTCACGGCACCTGAAGCTTCGTGAGGTGATGGGTTGAAGAATAGCAACGCAGAGCGAGGACAGAGGTTTTAGTTAACCCCCACACACCTCCCCTGAGTCCTCAACACCGTTAGCTGCACGTTGCAATCGGGAAGAGGCGAGGAGGGGTGGGTGTGGGGTGGGGGATGTGGGGGAAGGATTTGGAGTGTGGGGGGGGGGTAAGACTGAGAGGTTGGCAAGAGCCAAGGCTTGGGGAGGGGGGAGACCAGAGTGTGCGTTGGGGACAACAGCTGGAGTCTGACCAGCGAAAACCCACGTAGCTTGGCCATTGATGCTCCTTCTCTGGTAAACTTTCCCGCTGTTTGTCCAGCCCGGACCGCCATTAAGGCAGGGATAACAGGAGCTTAGTGGGATGACTGCCATTGATATCTCGCTCGCTTGTGGTCCCCAACTGGTCTGCCTGCGCCAGGAGCCGGGCGAGCCATCAGCAGGCTCGCTCAATGGACCAAACTGGTTGTCTCTTGCTGCTATTGGCGGCGCTGGAAGCTGGGTTGAACCTATTGCCGTTCCGAAAACCAAACCGACTTGAATCGGGGTCTCAGTTCGAGAGAAAGAGAGAGAGAGAGAAAGAAAGAAAGAGAAAGTTACTTGTCTCTTGGGTTTGTCAAACGAACCCATGTTCCTTGTCAGCAGCAGCTCGAAAACCTGAGATCACTTCCAACACCCTGAAGCTTCTAATTATCTCTCCGTTAGCAACTGCAGCAAAGCTGACATGACACTCGCCATGTAATAAAAGCTTGCAAGTTGATGTCAGAATAACATTCTTGGCCGTTGGGAGCAAGTTGCTATGTTTGGCGAGAGCGGGAATAACAATAACAATAATAATCCTCGCATTTGACGCAGCGCCTTATCACGTCTTCGAGACGTCCCAAAGCGCTTCACGGGATACACTGTAAAGTGCAGTGACTGCGTGTTTTGTGGGCGTGTGGGAATTCACTACATTATGCCGTTTCTTCCCCCCCTCGTCCCCACACCCCAAAAAATAGCACACTTCAGATGGCATCGCGTCAAGTGAAGTTGGTCACTCAGCCCACGGCTGTTTGCGGGGACGCTGCTGTGCGCAATTGGCTGCCGCATTTCGCCCAACGTAAATAAACGGACTGTAAATAATTGAAGCCCAAGCCCTGATCCTGGTGGCACTCCACTAGTCACTCTGAGAAGGATCCATTTATCCCTCCTCCTCTCTGTTTTCTTCCTGTTTAGCCACTCTCCAATCCGGGCCAATATAATTGCCTTTAATTCCTTGGGCTCTGATCGTATGCAACAGCCTCTCTACGTGGCGCGTTGTCGAATGAGTGCTCCTTCCGTTCTCGATTGCCACTTCGTATGCCGAATAAACAGAAAGAACTCCGGTCAGGTGCCATGGAAACAGAGTACAACGTGGCCAACAGAATTGCTATTCCTTCTCCATCTTAGTGAGGGAGGATTGTGAAGTCCTGCCACGTAGTGGTCAGAGCCCTCGCCTGGCAAGCGAGTGGACCCTGGTTCGATTCCCGGGCGAAACCTCAGGCAAGTTTCCTTCCTCCACCCACACACACCTGCTTGTTAGTCGATTGGCGGATGGCTTTTCCAGGCGTAGTCAATCCCTTATAAAAATAATATTAATGATAATTTTGTCACTCTATCCCAGGATTATTATTATTGTTATCTTTCCCGATAGATGCGTTCGAAGGCGAAGCAGGGGGGAGGGGAGGGGAGGGACGAGAGGAGAAGAAAAGGTTGAAACTCGATCAGATTAGCATCGCAATTAAATGCTGCGTTAAATTGATGGATGGAGTAACGACACGTTCCGGAGGCACGTGATCTCTTAATAATGGCCCCCAACTCTCGTCGGCGGATAAATAAAGGACATCAGCGTGTGGGGCGGGTGGGCTGACGCGAAGCCCAATGAGTTGTCTCCCATCTGGCTGTGAAGTTCCTGCTACCCTTTCTCACTTGTAAAAGGGGGGTGGGGGGGTGGGGGTTGGGTGACAGGAATCTAACAGCAGAACAAAACTCGAGCCGTCTCGAGGTCTCCTTTCAACGAACACAGATCAAATCTGCCTTTGTGGTGCATGAAAGTAGTCTGTCACTTACAACAGCCTCCAGATCACAATTTCAATTGCCTTTCCAGGCTCCACTCAACACCCAACACCCCCCCCCCTTCCACCACCCCCTCGCTTTAGCTCGAAGAAGCAGCTCGACGGTGATGAGGATTTAAGTGCAGGAAACATCTGAGAGGACAGGGACTCTGGGTGCTTTGGGATTGAGGAGCAAAGACTGAAATAGTACTAATAATAATCCTTGCATTGGATGCAACGCCTTATCACAGACATCTCAAGACATCTCGAGACATCTGAAAGCGCTTTACAGCAAAGAGAATTTACGGTATAGCTTGTGGGGGAAACCTGGCAGCCCACAAAATGTGAGGGGAGAGGAGAATGCAGATTTGAGACGTCTCGAAGACTTGATTAGGCGCTATATCCGATGCAAGGATTACTATTGTATTATATACGCAGACCGGTGCGGAGTATAAACAGCAGCGGGGACTGGTTAGGTCGAGTGGCCTATTTCCGAGCTGTACATTCCCCGGGGTAACCTCTGGCCAGCGGTTACACAGGAAAATTACAGACACCCACTCTCGCTCGCTACCACATTGGGTGAGATTGTCGGCGAGTTGAGTCAGAGGGACATGGGAGGTCAATGCTTATTCCAACACGTGATGCGTTCAAGTGCTGCTAATTACAGGGTTGGTGCGAGATGCAGGTCTACACTGATCAGCCACGGCTTATTATACTGGTGGTGAACAGCTCAACGTGTAATCACATTTCTCCCTTCCGTGTCCCCTTGCGACCTGCGCCGCTTCCACCCCACGCCCCTCCTTTTATCGGCCGTCTCGCCGTTAAACCCTTCGGCGAGTTTCTTTACCCCACACGCGCCCACAATGTAGACAGTCGCTACATCCTGCGAATCGCTTTGAGACGTCTCGAAGACGTGACGAGCCGCTGAATCAAATGCAAGGATTATTATTATTATTATTATTATTAATATCGTGTTGGATGCTGAGCAGAAGAAATTATGGTGGCTTTGCAGGACTGTGTGTGTGGTGGAGGAGAGAGAGAGAGAGAGAGAGAGTGGGAGGGGGGTAAGTGGGGGGGGTAATTGGATTCTCCGCTGTAGACGACACTGGAACAAAACTGAGGGAGGGGGTGGGGGGGTTGGACCTCTGAATGAGGCCTTTCAGATATGCGCAGGGTTTTGATCGAGTTAATGGGGAGAAATTATTTCCACTGGTGTTTGCATCAGTAACCAGAGGGCATCAATTTAAGATTGCGAGCAAACGAGCAAATGGGGAGATTAGGCGAATTATTTTCGCTCACGGAGTGTTGCGAGGATGCGCAGTGACCCGCCCAGAAGCCACGGTCAAGCCAGAAAACATTATTAGCTTTCAAACTGGAAGCAGATAGATATCTTGAACAGCAAACGTTCCAAGACGTTACCCCTGTGTGACGACAACGTCAACGACGGCAACACGATTCCGTTTATAGAGCGCCTTTCACGGTGGGAGGACGTCCCAAGGCGCCGGACAGTTGGGTCGGGATTCACAAGCACACCTTGTGGATGTTGTTTAAAAAGGAGTCAGGTACAGGGGAGAGAGAGAGGGAGAGAGAGAGAGGGAGAGGGCAGGTAAACGAGACTGAAAGGATTCTCCTTTACAAGGAGTCTGCACAGACACAATGGGACCAATTGTCCTCCATCTACAGACCAACGCCGTGGGTTATTTTTTATGTTGTTCGGCCGGCTGGCCGGGCGGGGGTCTGACACACACGGAAACCCGTCACCTTTGCTCAAGAGTCTCCAAACCAAGCTGAGAATTCCACCCACACATGGGAATCCCACAGATAGATTGCTGGAGCGGAATCCCCACTCTCTCCTCCCTGGAGAGACCCTCCTCGCTTACCCATGTTCTGGACAGGGTTAGGCGCAGGTTGCCAAGAGCCAAGGCTTGGTTGGGGGGGGCGGGGAGAGCCCAGAGTGTGCGTTGAGGTAACTGTTGGGAGTCTAAGCAGCTAAATAGCTCGTCGTTGAGAGCGGTGGTGGACAGGACATGTGGCGCAACTGAGAGAGAAGACACTCACAAGAGTGAAGAAAGAATTGCTTCTGGAGAGACAACAATCCTAATAACAATAATAATCTTTGCATTTGACACAGCACTTTATCACGTCTTCGAGACGTCTCAAAAGCGCTTCACGGAATATGCTGTAAAGTGTAGTGGGCGAAACGCGGCAGCCAACGGCACACGGCAGCGTCCCCACAAACGCTAGGAAGGCGTTACAAATGGTGACTGAAGCCAAGAGAGGAAGGAGCCTTCGGTGTTTGCTTGACCTCTCAGACACTTCCAAACTAGCCGGGGATGTGTTGCTATTGATTGCAAGATACACATACACACACACACATACACACACACACACACACACGCGCGTGTACGCACGCACACGGTTATAAATAAAACATTGGCATTTTCTTTCTTCCTGTCACAGTTTTTGACGTGGGACCTGAAGGCATTTGGAAGCCGTAGATTCAGATCCACTGCACTTGACATGAATTACAAGACAAATCATAGGCTGACGCTTAATCTCTGCTGAACCGCTGCAGGGGACTGGCGAGCGAATTTGGGCACGACAATATCCTGTCCCTTCCAGGGGGATCTGTTTCATGTCCCACTTGGTCTGACGGGGGGTGGGAGAGGGAGGCGGTGGGGGGTGGGAGAGGCGGGGGGGTGAAAGGCCCTTTACTTTGCCCGCTTTTCTCAGTCCAACCTCTCTCTCTTTCTTATACACACCAGTAGTAACCCTCGCATTTGACCCGGCGCCCGATCACGTCTTCGAGACGTCTCAAAGCGCTTCACGGGATACACGGTAAAGCGTAGCGACTGTGTCATTTGTGGGCGCAACGCGGCAGCCGATTAATTGCGCACAGCAGCGTCCCCCACAGACAGTCGTGGATTGAGTGACCAAGTTATTATTATTATTATTTATTTTGAAGGTTTTATTACCCCCGATAAAGCGATCCAGCTAAAACCGCAGAGCTTTGTCCCATCGATGTATCGCTGTCTGGCAAGTTGTCCCGCTGCCTGTCCAGCTTGGACCACCCTACCCATTAGGGCTTTGGTCTGTAGGGCGAACAGGAGCTGAGGGGGAGGATTCCCTGCCCCCAGCGACTGGTCTGTAAATTAAAACCCTCCAATAAATAATGAACCAGACGTGATTTGTGCAGTGTTTTTGGCACACTCGCATGTTGAGGAGCTCTGTGCACTGTTTCTCATTGACCGTGGAGGGAGAGGGGGAGCGAGGGAGGGAGGACGGCGGAGATGGCAAGTGAGATGGGAAGAGGCTTCAGCGGAACAACCTGATTTGATGGAGAATAGAAGCCGAGCAGAGAATGATTGCCAAGCGAGAATGCCGGAGGGAATTAACATTGTCGTGTGTGTGTGGTCCGTGTGTGTGTGTGTGTGTGTATATATACAGAGGAGCAAAGAGAGAGATGCAATTGGAAGACACTCGAGCAGAAATAAGAGGCTGCTCAAAGGAGAGGCTTAAAAGCTTTTTTAGACTTAATGCAACGCGCGTTTGAGGATCAAACTCCCCGGAATTAAAGGTATCAGAAGTAAATGAGCTTGCTGTATCCACGCCTCGCCCTTGCTGTGAGCGGACAATAAACGGGAAGCGGTGTGGGCGGGAGAGGGGAGTGGGGGTCCGAGAGGCTGGAGAAGATAGACGAGAAGAGTTATCATTCGCTCACAAAACGCACAGTCGCTCTACTTTACAGTGTATCCTGTGAAGCGCTTTGAGACGTCTCGAAGACGTGACAAGGCGCCGGATCAAATGCAAGGAATATTATTATTATTATTGTTATTATTATGTGTTTAGATGCACCCAACGTGTGCCGACGAGGAGTGGAAGACCTCTCAAATTGTGGGGCTGGATTTAGGGGCACAATAATAATAATAATAATAATAATAATAATTCTTGCATTTGATACAGCGCCTCATCACATCAGTGAGACGTCTCAAAGTGCTTCACAGAATATACTGTAAAGTGTAGTGACTGTAGATTTTGTGGGCAGCCAATTGCACACAGCAACGTCCCCACAAATAGTCGGGGATTGAGTGGGTGATGGGGTTCAGTCCAACACCCTCTCGCCAGAGGGTAAATTGCTTCCCCTCCTCCTCCCCCCACCCCCAGTCCTCTGCCAACAGTGAAATCAATAGAACTCATTGTTTCAAAAGAATATTTGAATAAAATCATGTGCAGGAAACTCCTCAGGGATTATTGCATTTAATTTGAATTCTTCACAACTTCCGGGACCGTTTTTTTTCTCTTATTTTTATTTAGTTTTATTTATATGTTTTTTAAAAGAAAAATCAGGTTCTCTCCTGAGTGAGACCCTTTCCCCCTTTGAAGTGCAAATCGGAGTGTTTGTTATGCTAACGAGGTTTAATTCCTGTTTATCCGAGTGGAATATAGAACGAAATCCTGTGCGCTGCACCGAAATTGACGGCCTGTTTATCCCTTGTCCCCTCCGCTCCACTATCGGCGGCCGAAGCCTTCAGCCACTGCGCCCCGAAACTCTGTCGCTCTCCCTCTCCCCTCCATCCCTTCTCTTGTCCCGACTCTTCACAGGATCTTTACTGTGGCGTGTAGTGACTGTGTGTCTTTTGGGGGCCCACACAGCACAAACCACGGCCGGTTTGGGGGGAGGTGTGCAGATTGGCATCTGGGTTTGCCCAGACGAACACACAGCACGTAGAATTAAGAGTACGTCCTTAATAATAATAATAATAATAATAATCCTCACATCAGTGAGACGTCTCAAAGCGCTTCACGGGATACACTGTAAAGTGTAGTGACTGTGTGTTTTGTGGGCGAAACGTCAAGCTCACGTGTTTTGTGATGCATATTCACTGCTGGTCTCAACCACACCAACGCACCAACACACCATCACTTGCACTTCACAGCGTATCCTATCAATGGTAATGGCCCTGGGACTGTACAACGTCCCTGCGTTACAATATCGTTGCTTCTTAATTTATCTCAGCCTTTCTCTCTCTCTCTTCAACCTTGGCGGAGTTCCTCCATGGTAGTTGGTTCTCCGCTTGGCTCTCTTCCCAGGCCTCTGAATAATGCCCTCTTCCTGCTTTACCTTTGTGTGTTGACCTGTGTTTCAGTCTTCGCTCGATCGAGAGTCGATAAATTGTCACCAAAACTCAGGCTTAGGAGAACCCTCTCTCTCTCTTTCTCTCTCTCTCTCTCTCTCTCCCTCCTCCCAAACCAAAACCTTTGGTGGATTCCCAGTAGCTCAGGGGTCAGAGCCCTCGCCTCGCAAACGAGAGGACCTGGGTTCGATTCCCGGGCGAGTCAGGTCAGGGAAGAACATTGGGCGAGTTTCCTCACTCCCTGCACACGCACACGCACACACACACACACACGCCTCTGTTTACCAGCAGCACGTAGGAACCTGGTTGTTAGTCGATTGGCGGAATGTTTCCTGGGGGCGATAATCCCTGCCCAAAAAATAATAATAATAAATTGATCACTTGAATCGGTGGGTGACGCTGACGTGCGACATTGGCTGCCGCGTTCCGCCCACAAAATATACAGTCGATTCACTTGAGGCTCTATAGTAAACGTAAAAGGATTTTTATTATTATTCCCCCTCTCTTCCCCCCCCCCAATCCCTTATCATTTATGGCCACAGAAGAAGTGGGTGGAATCACAATGATCTGAGAGCGGAGACAGATTAAAAAAAAACTGTGAAGGCATTTCGCTGTGATCCGCCTGCCTCCATTTAATGGAGTGCAATTAAACCCAGCGCTTAATTCCTAAACCAAATGCAGGAACAGTCTCGTGGAATGTGAAATATTGTCATATCCCTGTAATGATGGCGTGGCAGCGCGGTTTGTCTGGCTGAGAATGCAAATTAGCTGACGCTCATCCAATTTCCTCCGCAAAGCCAAGTGTCGGGATCTCGCGAAGAGCTTTGAGACGTCTGGAAGATAAGGCGCTGTATCAAATACGATGATTATTGGGATTATTATTATTATTATCATCTCTTCCGTCCCTTGACTGAGTCAACCTTAGGTCTACAGCGGTTTGTAGGTCTCGCAAGTTCACTCTCTGTGTGGCCCTGTTGAACAATTGCGTCTTTAATAAACCGTGACATCAGGCAGAGCAGAGGATGAAGATAGCAGCCGTAATTTGTGTGCCTCTCTGAAGTCACAGTGAATAAATTACAAGATCATTGTTGCGGGGCAAAGGAAAAATGGGTATTTAACTGAAAAAAAATAATAATCTTATCTTCCATCAAACCAGTCGCGTTCAGCTGTCTGCTCGAGCCGTCTCGCGGGTAATCTAATAAACCCTTCACGGCAACCTTTTTTTTTAAAAGAAGAAGAAGATAGGGTCAAAGTCACTGTAGTTATCAATTGTGAAAAGAATATGTTTTCGCAGCAGAGAAATCAGATTTACAAAGCACATCACATCAGAAACACGGAAGCTGTTGATGCAGGTCAGCGACCTTTATTCCAGACTCATTCAACATTCAACGTAAAGATTATGCCTTGCGATAAATAATGCCATAATAATCCTGCCATTTTTGATCCAGCGCCTTACGCGTCAGGAGGACATAATAATAATAATAAAAAAATAATAATAATAATAATAATAATCATCATCATAATAATCATCATAATAATCATCATAATAATCCTTGCATTTTATACAGCGCCTTATCACGTCTTTGAGACGTCTCAAAGCGCTTCACATAATATACTGTAAAGTGACCTGACCGTGTGGGCGAAACGCTTGCGAGGCGCGCGGCCTAACCACCGGGCTACAAGTCTCCGCGGCCGGGATCCAATGCCGGGATCGTTATCGTGACCGGATTGCTCCAACGGAGAAACTGGCGACCGCCTTCCTCCGTGGGCTGCTTCCGGGCTCTTAATTGTTGGATTTTCTCTGCTGCAGAATAACGAGGCATCTGATCTGAAGCCGGGGCGAGAGGTCCGGGCTTGCGATGTCCTGTGCCAGGAAGCGCAAGTGCCGTGAGCGGATCGATGCCCCGGCCTGGCACTCCGTTCCACTGGCATCGATTGGCGTGGCAGATGTGTTCGGCTAATTGCCGCTCTCTCTCTCTCTCTCTCTCTCTCTCCCTTCAGGTCCTAACCCCCTTCAACCATCTGCCCAACCCCCTCCCTCGCGCGCGAGCACACACGCACACACACACGCACACACGCACGCACACACATGCACACGTCACACACGTTACCCAGCAGTAAGTAGGAAGCTGGTTGTTAATTAACTGCGGCGCTCTTCCGGGGTTCACAATCCCTTCCCCGCAAATATAACAATAATAAATTGGTCAGTCAATCCACCGACTGTTTGCGGGGGGGGGGGGGACGCTGCTGCGCGCAATTGGCTGCCGCGTTTCGCCCGCAAAATGTACAGCCACCGCACTCAAAGCAGCGAAGCGCTTTGAGACGTCTCGAAGACGGGATAAGCCGCTGTACTCGAACGCCGGGGTTGTTGCCCTTATTATTATTCTAAAGTCTCGCTCGAGCCCCCAGCCCCGGAAGCCTGGTCAAAAGAAGTTGTCGGCTTAATCTCCCGAGCTGTGCGCCCGCCCGCGCACTTGTGTGTGCGTGTGTGCGTGTGCGTGTGTGTGTGTGTGTGTGTGTGTTTGCCCGGTTCCTGCTTACGTTATTGAGGATGAGTTTCAAATGAATTCAGGCATAAAATTCCCCCGTGGGTTTCTCCCTGAATCGGAGGCCCATTCAGTGCGCGCACGCAAAGCTGCTCCAGCCATCTGCTCCTCCTAATGGGAGCTAAACACCTTAAGCGATGCAATGCAGGCGGCTCGAACTTTATAAACGCCTGTCGTCTGTCAGAGACCGAGTGCTGTCGTCAAACAGCAACTTGCCCTTCACGTGGGGTAGCGTCCCAGAGTCTGACAGCGAGCCGGGGCGGGGAGAGGGAGAGGGATTGGGGGAAGAGAGTTGCGCAGGTTTGGGGCGCAGCGGTTGAAAGCCCAGAGGAGGGCGAAAGATTTATTACCCCCCAAGCTGGAAAAATGATCCATCAGTCGATTAACAACGGGTCTCTGCTTACTGCTGGAAAACGGAGGCGTGTGCGTGCGTGCGTGCGTGTGTGTGTGTGTGTGTGCGTGTGGGGAGTAAGGAAACTTGCCCGATGTTTCGCCTCCGACCGGACCCGCCCGGGAATCGAACCCGGGTCCTCTCGCTTGCGAGGCGAGGGCTCTACTAACCCCTGAGCCACAGGGAACTCCCAATACCCACACCCATTAAAAGAAACAGTACTCCGACGCAATGCGTCCGTACTCCAATCACTCCCACCTTTTGCTCTTCCTCCCCCTGTGCCGTCCGCTTCGAATAATTGCCCCTATCTGAACCCCCCTCCCCAACCCCCACACTCTCTCTCTCTCTCTCTCTCTCTCTCATACAAATATGTATCAAGGTTTTGGCAGCTCAGCCGAGCTTAATGTGCGAATGCAGCCTTTTGCAAATCAATATTGTGCTTTCTCATCCAGACCGTCCATTTAGCCGGGAGCCTTCCGCTCTCGTCGAGGAAGGAAAGTGCATTTTTACTTGGGGAGACGGGGCGAGATGGGAGACGAGACGGAGGGAGAGGGAGGGAGGGAGGGAGGGAGGGAGGTTTCAGAGCAGGTCTCGATCGTAGAGTGCTGGAGTGAGCTATGTTTCGTGCCGGAGGGACGCTTGGCTGAATTGGAACCTTCAGCTAATAAGGTCTCGTCCGTCTTTATCAATCGATAAGCTTTCAAGGCCAACGCTGTAATTGTCCACTCATTGCGGCGCTGGCAACGTGAATCGGAGTTATTCCCCCAATTTGGCGGCCGAAACACAACGGTGGTGGGGTGGGGGGGGGGGGAGGAATTCCTGTCTCGAAGGACGAGACTTTGAGACATCTCAATGACGCAATAAGGCCCTGTATTAAATGCAAGGATTATTATTATTATTATTATTATTATTAGACCAGTCACTCTATGAAATGCAGCATTTCTGCAGCAGCAACAACCTGTTCAATCCACGACTGTTTGCGGCACGTGAGTGCGCGCAATCGGCTGCCGCGTTTCGCCCACGAATATACAGTCGCTCCACTCGGAGGTGGATTCCGTGGAGCGCTTTGAGACTCAAAGCCGTGACAAGGACCTGCAAGTAATGTGACACGCCGACACCTCTCTGGTGACTGGCAGACTGAGTATTCTCTCTCGCAGAGCTTCCGTTTAATCCCGTGAAAGATATTTGCCTGGTCGTTTTCGGCTGTGACGTTAGCCCTGGCGTGTCAGCCCGGCTCAGTCAGTCGGCTCTTGCCTCCGAGTCAGGGGTTGTGGGTTCGAGCCCCTCATCAAGGACTTGAAACTCACACGGTCCGAGGCAGGGTGGGCTGACTGCCGGCCTTTATAGAGCGCCCTTGGGGTAGCTTCTCGGAGCGCTTGACAGTGGCGGAGTGGCGGATTTGAAGGCGGCCGGGGGGGTGGGGGGGGTGGGGGGTGGGGAGGGAGGGATCGAGGGAGAGAGCTCCAGAGTTTCGGGGCGCAGTGGCTGAAAGCACGGCCACCGATGGTAGAGCGGGAGAGGACGAGAGAGAGAGAGACAGGGGGCCGTGAAGTTGAGCGGAGGCAGCGGGTGGTGAAGGTGGGATGTGGGGGGGGGGTGGGGGGTTAAGCAGGTCAGAGAGGTAGGTAGGAAGCGATTTGAGACATTAAATATCTTTCAGGTTGCTCTCGGGATGAGTAAAGCTCCCTCTACACAGCACGAGGGAGCTCGCCAATGCCGAAATCAAATGCCAGGGGCTCTGGCCTCCTTCGAGACGAGACGTCTTCAAGACGTCTCAAAAGGCTTCACAGGATCCACTGCGAAAGGGCGGTGGCTGTGGATTTCGTGGGCGAAAGGCGGCAGCCGATTGCGCGCCAACAGCAGCGTCCGCGCAAAACAGCCGCGGATTGAGCGGCCAAATTATTTTGCGACGAAAACTGTCCGCCCACACTCCCAGGTCGGGGTTAGAGACACAGTGGTGAGCGGAGGAGGAGGTACACTACTTTGTTCATTGCCGATGGAGATGGGAGCTGCGAGGGCGGTTTGATAAAAGGCCGATGCCGAACAGTTTCTGCGCGGACTGTTCAAAAGCAATTAACAGGGGGCCGTAATCGGAAAAGATGCGACACGGATTCCATCAATAAATTAGAATGGAATGAATAATTAATCTTCCTTTTGATTTGACCAGGATTTTAGGGGGAAGGTTTCGTGCTCTGTGAGTGTCGGTACCTGCCGCGGGGCTCGGGAATAATGAACGTCTTGTCGCCAGGAGCAGTAGGGGTTTAGGTGTTTATTACGTGCAAACAGATAGAACCATTCTGTGTCGTTTCGCGACACAATGCAGAATTACACTTACGAGGCGCCCTTCACGTCGGGAGGACATCCCAAGGCGCTGGGCACCAGGGGTCACGCGACCATTTAAGCTGACGTGACCGTGCTTCACGGCAACAGCAACAACGGCAACAACAACTCGCGCCTTTCTTTACGGACGGCGTCTCAGAGTGTTTGACATTGACGGAGTTCGGAGGCCGAGCTGGGGGGGGGGGGAGAGAGAGGAACGGGAGCCGTGCGGTGCAGCGGTTAGAGCCCGTGCCTCGCGAGCGAGAGGACCCGGGTCCAATTCACAAAATACACAGTCGCTCCACTCTGCCGTGCAGCGTGAAGCGCTTTGAGACGTCTCGAAGACGGGATGAGGCGCCGTATCAAAGGCGAGGATTGTTAACATTATTATTAATGCCAAAGTGGTGCAGTCCCGGTGTGTCTGGGAGATGTTTTTTGCCTCCTAGGGTTGCAGAAATAGCAGCCTCAGCTTTACGGTTTATGGCTTTATGGCTTTATGGCTCTCCAAAGAGTGCGGCTATTGAAGTTTATAAAAGTATTTAAGCTCAGATAAGGTTAATCGGCCCATTTCACTCAGTGATAGTCTAGAGGTAGGATCGGAGATGCCTAAGGAAATCAGTGAGGAGCGTATTTGACTCTCTGTCTCTCTCTCTCTCTCTCTCTCTCTCTCTCTCTCCTTCCATCAGCTCCTTCTAAGGTCCATCTCAAGACCTTCCTCTATCACCGAGCGTTTGATCATCTTTTCACTCCCAACCCCCTGCTCAGTTGCTCCACAGCGACCACAACAACTTGGGCAGGATCCCAGTGCGCGAGACAGTGCCTCAATGCCTCCATCTTGTCCTCCACTCACTCCTTGACCCGCCTTCTGAGCGCACCCAAAAATTTTGCTCTTCAACCGTACCTCTAATAATAATAATAATAATAATCCTCGCGTTCGATACAGCGCCTGATCACGTCTTCGAGACGTCTCAAAGCACCTCACAGGATCGACTGTAAAGTGTAGTGACTGTATATTTTGTGGGCGAAACGCGGGCAGCCAATTGCGGACGGTAGCGCCCCCACAAACAGCCGTGGGTTGAATGACCACATTTTTTGGGAGGAGAGGGATCATTACCCCTACTTACTGCCGGGCAGACAGAGGCGTGTGTGCGTGTGTGTGTGTGTGCGCGTGTGTGTGTGGGTGTGTGGAGTAAAGAAACTTGCCTATCGTTTCGCCCAGCCGCGAATCGGACCTGGGGTCCCGCCGCTCGCGAGGCGAGTGCTCCAACCACTGAACTACGGGAGTCAACAAGGTCACCCCCCCCACCCCTTGCCCCCCTTTGCCCCGCGGCTCAGAGAAATCTCCGAGACACTACCCTGCGAGAATGGGCACCGTATAGACCACGTTGACCTTATTCAGTTGCTCCGTAAAACGTTTCTGTCTCCCCCTTTGATTCTCCAATCTCCGGTATCTCACCTCCTCACCGAGCCTGACTGACGGGCACTTTGTCGGCTCTACCCTCAGCCGCCAGCCTCGTAGGAGACCAATGAACCCCTGCTCACATCTGCTGCAAAGCGAACAGTAACTCCACCTCGCTGGAATCACCAAACAGAAAGCGAATATGGCTCTGTCCCTTTGGCAACAAAACGTCTGGCGTTTCATCCCCACAAGTGCACCGCATTCTCACATTTTTTTTACAGCACCTTTTCGCACTGGGAGGAGAGATCCCGAGGCACTTCACAGCCCTGACTTGTCGACCCAGATTAATAAGAGGCTTCTGTAGCATACGTGGATTCCCTGTGGCTCAGGGGGTTAGAGCCCTCTCGCCTCGCAAGCGAGAGGACCTGGGTTCGATTCCCGGGCGGGTCAGGTCAGGGCGAAACCTTGGGCAAGTTTCCACACACACACACGTCTCTGTCTACCAGCAGTCAGTAGGTTGTTCGTCGATTAGGGGATCGCCTTTCCGGGGTTAATAATCCCTTCAAATAATAATAATAATAATAATAATTTGCTCACTTCATTCCCCGACTGTTTGTGGGGGGGGGACGCTGCCGCCGTGCGCAATCGGCTGCCGCGTTTCGCCCACAAAATACACAGTCACTACACTCTACAGCGTATCCTGTGAAGCGCTTTGAGACGTCCCGAAGACGTGATGAGGCGCTGCGTCAAATGCCGGGATTATTATTCACGAAAAGGGCTGTTGCTTTCTTCAACGATACCCTTTGGTGGTGAAGTGAGGAGAGAGAGAGAGAGAGGGAGGGGGGGGAAGGGGTGGTGGAAGGGAGATGGGGAGGGGGTAGTGGGGGAGGGAGACAGAAATCCTTTTTAAGGGCAAAAGGGATTCAATGCAGTGATGACTCGGGTTGACTGAGCGACTGAGTTAGTAATTTGTTTGGTTTTATCAGGCGTCGTAATCGAATGCGATTTTCCTTATAAAACGCTGCTCGGCAGTGGGTATCTAACGTGTCGGGTGTTCCTGCCGTGATCGTTCCGCCCTGGATTCATTCATTATTTCCCCCCGTTGGGATATTTTTTTTTTACGTCAAAAAAACGCAGAGCCCAGCGGTTGGACCGTCGATCTCCAAATAACCTCCCACCGTCCCACAGACAAACACTTCGCTTCGGGCCACGCCCGTAGGATGGTGCGAGAGCGAGCATTCGCGATGCCGTCGAGGGCAGCGGTCCTCATAACATGACAATAATATATAACAAGTGCCCAGAGTTGCTGGGAGGGAGGGGGCGAGTTGGGCTTTGAAGAAGAAAGGCCATTCGCTCCCCATTTCCATTTCCGCAAATGCTCTCAAATCCTGGACCCGAGCGCTGCAAATTCAGAGGAAAATAAATCAGTCCGTGTTCAGGGTCCTCTGTTGCTGCTGACACCTACTTAACCACTGTTGAGCCTCATTATATTGGCAGCTCTCTCTCTCTCTCTCTCTCTCTCTCTCTCTCTCGTGCGCTCACTCTCTCGCGCTCTCGTTCTCGCTCTCTCTAATTGGAAACTCAGATGCTCATCGGATTCCTTTAGCCGGATTCCGCTCTGCACACTGCTTAACAAGCTCTGCGGAAAACTGCTGAAGGGAAGGAAATTTCCCGCTGCTTCTGACATCCCAGGACTGGGCTCACTCCACCACCTCAGCCCTTTAAAGTTTATTCCGCTCTGCCTCTGACCTCCGGAACTCCCTGCTTCATTTTCCCCCTCTCTCTCTCCCTCTCTCTCTCCTCTCCTCTCCCTCTCTCGGCCTCTTTCTTTCTTCCCCCTGATCTCCCCGTCCTCTTAGAATAGAATCAGAGAATCTTACAGCGCAGAAGGCGGCCATTCGGCCCATCGCACCTGTGTTGGGGCTCTTTGGAAGAGCGAATCCTTCCTCTCCCATGTACCTGCCCGTCCCTCATTCATTGTGTGGCTGTTTGCAGGTAAAACATACAGTCATAGGACCATAAATGCAGGAACAGGAGGAGGCCATTCAGCCCCTCAAGCCCGTTCCACCATTCCATTAGGTCATGGCTGATCTATAACCCAATTCCAATTGCCGGCCTTTGCCCCATCACCCTTGATCACAGAATAATAATGACAATCCTTGCATTTGATACAGCGCCTCATCACGTCTTCGAGACGTCTTACAGCGCTTCACAGGATAGACTGTCAAGTGTAGTGACTGTGTATTTTGTGGGCAAAGATTCTTAAGCGCATAGTTTACCCGGCCTGCTTCAGGTCCCCTCCAGTTCCCGCCCCACCATTGGCAGTACGGCACTCAGCATCTCTGGCCCCACCCTCTGGGGGCTCTACCCCGCATTCCCTCCGCCTCTCTTGCCTCCTTCAAGCCCCGTCCGAAGACCTTGCTCTTCGACCGTGCCCTCCCACCGCCAAAGCCCCCTGCCCTCCGCCCGAGTTGGGGGTCCGAAAATCAGGTGTTGTGGGACCCCCCCCAACTCGGGTCCAAAAACCCCTGACTATGCAGCGCCCTGGGACATCTTTCCGACGTGAAGGGAGTGGACGCTAGACAAGTGTAAGTTGTTGGTGTTGTTGAGCGAGGCACTGTGTTGTTTGTGCCAGAGCAGAACTCAGTCTGATTTTTCTCGGAGGGCTGCCACACAACGACAATGAAAAGTTAGCTGTTTATACAAAGTAATTCCATGTATATAGCTCAAATACATTGATAATTCAGCCTTCCTTCAGCAGAAGACATATATCATAAATATACACAGGCAGCCCCGATAAATATTAAATACGCTGCAACCGCCAGGGAATGTCAGATACTTTTCTCGTAGTTTTTCTCGCTGTGAAGGTGAGGGATGTCAATGCTGCTGAACGGAGCAGTTTTTCACTCCAGCTTTCCAGGTGTCAGCAGCAGCGCTGGTTAGAGGCACGGTAAAGCTCCTCTACACTGTGCGTCCGTCCACACTCCCAGGTCAGGGTTAGAGACACAGTAAAGCTCCTCTACACTGTGTGTCCACACTCCCAGGTCAGGGTTAGAGGCACAGTAAAGCTCCTCTACACTGTGCGTCCGTCCACACTCCCAGGTCAGGGTTAGAGACACAGTAAAGCTCCTCTACACTGTGCGTCCATCCACACTCCCCCGGTCAGACTAAACAAGGTGAAGTATCTTTGCTTTGATTGCTATAATCCTCTGCTGGGCTGAATGTTTGCTCTAAGCCCTGGGAGAAACCGTCTGTCCCTGTGTCCTCTTCCCTTAGCTTGTCAGAACATGTCAGGGTGATTTGATCTTGAATATCATCTACTTTATACTCACCGGTAAAAATTCAATGTAGGAAATTGGCAAATTAATTTTACTATATCCTGCTGTGCCGCAGAGTAGGAATTCCGTTGCCTTCAAAGGGCAGAGCAATAGTTTGCCTTGAGGCAGGGCGCAGAAGCCTCCATCAAAGAATATAGCATCTGTAGTAATAATCATTGCATCTGTTAGAGCACCTGTGAGGTCTCCAACTGCTTCATCGGGAATTAATTAAAAATATACATCAGTTTATTTTATTGTGGTGTCCTGTAGCTCAGTGGCTGGAGCGCTCGCCTCGCAAGCGAGAGACCCGGTATCAAATGCAAGGATTATTATTATATAATAATAGTGATAGTGATAAAAGTGACATAATAATAATAATATTATAGCGTGTTTCACATCGGGAGGACGTCCGAGGATGTGCAATGACTTTGTTGGCGAAGACGGCAGCTAATTTACCCACAAACAGCCACGAATTAAGTGACCAGCAGTTCTGGCCGGAGCTACGGAAGCCGAGACTTATCTTGACCGACATTAAGACAAAAGAAATCTCGAGCGCTAGAAAGCCTTTGCCATTAACTTCCTGGGGATTGTGCATTAAGCTTCGTCCACCGCTGACTGGGTTAAGCATTTAAATACCGTTTGGCTCCACTGGACATTGCCTGAGTTCGCTCCGCAAGGTTTTTTTGATGGACTGGCTCTAGACTTTCCTCCCGACACGTGCAAAGTCAGACACGTTCCTTCGGACACGTGCAAAGTCACTCCCGATGGGGGTGGGTGGGGGGGGGGGGGGTGCGGGGGCTATTCCTCGCGTTGGATACAGCACTTAAGAAATTAAGAGCCTATTCCACCTCATATATTTTTCTTACAGCGTAGAAGGAGGCCATTCTTTGAAAAAGCTACCAACTCGTCCCACCCCCACACCCCCCCCCCCCCACACCGTTCTTACCCCCACAATTTTTTTTCCCTTGCGAGTCCCTCTCCAATTCCCTTGAGAGCTGCTATCGAGTAGACCCAGAATCACAGGGGTATCCCTAGACCTCCCGGCTTTCGGAGAGAAGCGGTTTATTTCCCCCCCACCCCCCCCCCCCCCCACGCCCACGGAGTCTCTCTTTGTGAAGGTTGCTCTGTACCACAGGAAGTCGGATAAATCGAGCATTACCAGACATTTAATACGGATGAATTTAATAGCATCCACGCTTTTCGGCAATTAACGACCGCTTATTCACGAGCAAGTGACTGAAAAACGCCGCAGGTCAACCCGATTTCATCTTTTTTTGAGCGGGTGGGGGTGGGGGTGGGTTTGAGCCCGAAATCTCTTGCACCCTGCGAAGAATAATAATTATTATTATTATTATTCTGTTTCACTTGGGGCTTTTATTCCGCACCTTAATCCTGTGATCTGCACGCGTCCCAGGGATTTTGTGGCGAAATAATGTTAATAAGAATAAGCCACGGGATCTACTGGCAAGGTGTAGTGACTGTGCATTCTGTGGACGAAACGGGGCAAAGCGTTTCCGACAACAACAGCGCTCTCATTTCCCTTCCCCCAGCTGACAGACTGTGTGAGTTCGATTTCCCCCACCCTCAGCCCCTACCGCACCCCTATCCCCCACCCCTGCTTGATATTTCATCCCGTCCAAAGAAACCCACGTTACTGACGCACTAAGAAGCTCGGAGAAGGGAACAAGGTGAGTTGGTTCGTTAAGGTTAGGCCGATTCCAATTTCTCTCCCACCCCTTCTCCCTCCCACCCTCTCCCCCTCCCTCCCTCCCTCCCTCCATCCCTCCGTCCCCCTCTCCCCTTGCAGGGTTGGCAAAGATGATTAGGTTTGTCGCCATTCAAAGGGAAGAAATGGCAGGCTATGTGTTTTGACAAAAAAAAAAGGAGCCAAAGGTCCCGCAGCGCGTCTCTCTCACTCGAAGTCGAGCCTGAATTAAGCTCTCGCTGCCCCCCCGCTGGCTTTTGAATTACACCCGTGCGATCGACTCCACTGCCCAGTCATCTGTTCCGAGCTATCGCATTACTGCAGGTAGTTAGAACTTTTGCTGAGTCGTGAGAAGAATACCGCAGCTCCTGGATTGAATCCAGACCCGCGCGACTTCCATTAGGTGTCGGACTCTCCAGACGGACGTGGGCAGGAAGGGTCTCCACAAGTCAAGCCAGGAAACTTGTCTAGCATTTGGCTCTGGCCTGACCCGCCCGGGAATCGAACCCGGGTCCTCTCTCTTTTGCGAGGCGAGGGGCTCTGAACCCCTGGACTCCGCAGTGTGAATGCGTGGACGTTAATCAATTGGGTCTAATCTGTGGCTTGGGTACGGGGAGAATTACAAGGGCTCGTAACCTGGAGGGTAACAGGTGTCAACTGATAGCGCTCTCGCTCACAGCGAAAAACCGAAGCAAAGTATTCACTCAACACTTCTCCCTTCCTCCATCCCTCCCTCCCTCCCTCTCTCTCTCTCTCTCTCTCTCTCTCGCTCTTCAAACGAGTTTCAGTTCCCAGCAAATTGATTCCGCAAGTCAATAACTTTCCAGTGTTGATGCATTAACTCAAGTGAGGTTTAGCTCACAGTTTATCCGTCTCCTAATCTCTGAGACCGTGCGTTCAGTTCGATTCCTCAGTCGCCGGCTGTGCGGCCGTGATCAATAGCAGTGCCAGACGAACGAGGCCACAAATTCTCCTCTTCCCTTGGGACGAGAGCCAGAATCTCATCGTGCGCGCGTGTGCGCGGGTGTGGGTGTGCGGTCGCGGAAGCCTTCGTCTGCGAACAGATCTGCCGCGTTCTCCCGAGCTCACCGCTGCTGCCGAAGCACTTCCCGTCCGGCTTCATCTCCCGCGCGGCCTTTTTTTTTGACACACAATATTGATCGCTCCAGGATTGGACTGCGCAAGAGATTGATCAGTCCATCCATACCCTCGATTGAAACGCGTGCCTTTTTTCTGCAAGTCAGAAGTCCACAACTCTTCCTTACTTGGTGTCGACTTCACCATCAGATGCCGTAGCATTCACTATCCACCCCTCCACCACCCCTCCCACCCCCCCCATTATAATTTGGCCTCTCATTCCATGACTGCTTGTGGGACACTTGCTGTGAGCAATTGGCTGCCGACTTTCGCCCTGAAAACGCTCCTTCTGTGGGAGAAGGAGGAAAAACACTGTTTGAGGCCCTTTGGGAAAGTCCTCGTTACAGGGAACAATGACAGTGAAGGAGCATTCAACCGTCTGAGTTTGAGTCAATAATCTCCGACACTTCAGATACATATTGGGGAAAGGCAAGGGTTGGTGGACGAGAGAATGATTGATGAGAGAATGATAATAGCAACGCGGAAGGAGGTGACATTGAACACGTTATTAGCTGTGTGTGTGCGTGTGTGCGTGTGTGTGTATACACGTGTGTGTAAGGAGGATTTTTTTCCGCTGTTGATTCATACAAACTCAACTTCCCAGGGGGTGACCAGGCAAGCGAGAGGCTGCGGAGATGATAACGGCATCTTAGGTACCCAAACCGGTGCTATTTTCGGAAAGAATGGGATGTTAATGATGCCTTGTGTGATTTTAAGTAGGAAGACTTTAATGAGGACAATTTGATGGATGATACTGCGATGAAATCTCAATGAAGATTTCGCCAACTGTTGGCCAACACGCGTGCGTGCGTGTGTGTGTGTGTGCGAGTTTGTGTGTGTGTGCGTGCGCGTGTGTGTGTGTGGGTGGGTGGGTGTGTGTGTGTGTTGAGAGACGCACCCAAAATTAATTGCTCCTGTTTGCGCTTATCACTCGCAGGGAGGACATTCAGCACTTTCTACGTCACACATTTTCTTACGAGGAATTCTGTTGGGGATAATAATAAGCCTCACATTTGATGCAGGTCATTCCGTAGAGTGAGTGGAGTGACTGTATTTCCTGGGCGAAACGAACCAGACCGTTTGTGGGGACTCTGTTGTGTGTAATTGGCTGCTAACAAAATACACAGTCATTACAACTCGACAGTATATCCCGTGAAGCACGTGCCCAACGTTTCGCCCTGACCCGCCCGGGAATCGAACCAACGGGGTGGGGTCCTCTCGCTCGCGAGGCGAGTGCTCCAACCCCTGAGCTGCAGGACATCCACGATGACGGAGCCTGGTGGGGTTTGGCACCGCGTTAAGTCCTGTCAATCGCTCTGGGGTTGGATCGGCCGAGCGAAACCGCAGACAGCGAGGAGCAGACATCAAATGAGAACCCATCAGAGCTCTTAAGACAGTTCAGTACAGTCTGTGGCCCCGATTGTCAGTCTGCATTAACCCGGCTCACATCTCACATCTCAATACCTTAAACGATATCGTCCTGACTCATTGTATCTGAGGCGGAAAGGCTAGAAGGTTCTTAGCTTTCTTTACAGCATCTTCTGATTTACGTGTTCCATTCCCGACAACAACAATAATAATAAAAATAATCCTTCCGTGTCGATAGAACACCTTGTCACGTCTTCGAGACGTCTCAAGCGTCGATTCCCCGGGCAGAGCGAAACACTGGGCAAGTTTCCTTCCTCCGCGCACACCCCCTGTTTACCCAGCAGTAAGGCGGAGGAACCCCGGGTGTTAGTCGAATGGCTTTTCCGGGGGTAATAACGCCTTCAAAAAAATAATAATCATAATGATAGTAACGAATTGGCCACTCATTCCACGACTGTTTGTGTGGGGGACGCTGCTGTGCGCAACCGGGCTGCCGCGTTTCGCCCACATAATATACAGTCAGTTCGCTCGAGCGTACGGTCTCTGGAGGGGTTTGAGGCGTCGCGAAGACGTGATAAGGCGCTGCATCGAATGCAAGGACTATTAGCAGTGGTATTAAGTGAGTTTCCAGTCAAGCAAAAACTCCTAGCATCACCTTGTGTATCTGACATGTGATCCCGGTTAACGCATCAGCAACAGCAACAACAAATTACACTCGTATAGTGCCCTTCAATTTGGAACGGTGTCCCAAGGCGCTGGACAGTTTTGCGGGGTGGGGGGGGGGGGGGTTTCTGGTGAAGTTGCTGCAAATTAGAAGCGGAGAATACCTCAGTAGCCCTGATAGTGATTGGCATCGGACAGCGCTATTGCTGCATGTCTTGTGGACTGCGTTAAGTGATGGACTGTAATTGGAATTAACGTTCCCCAGGATCCGTCTGTCTGTACCCGAGAGCTGCAGCCACCAGGCAAGTCAGTGCCTCTCACTGAGCCACAGAAAGTGACACGTCTGCAGCTCATTTCACAACCTAATAGCAATCTCAGGCAGCGAGCCTCCCTCTCTGCCTTCGTTCAGACACAATTAGCAATCAGTCAATTCACTTTACCGTACATTCTGCGAAGCGCTTTGAGACGTCTCGAAGACGTGACAAGGCGCGGTATCAAATGCAAGGATCATTATTATTATTATTATTATTATTTTTATCCCTTGGGGAAAACAGATGGAGTCAATCGCACGAGGAATAAGTGGAAAGAAATGATTGAGACGTCGGAGTGAATGAGCGGATTCCGCGGCCTGTTTGCTTCTTCTCCGTAACATGTAAGTCTCAATCTCGGTCAATACCCATGTTTAGCAGCAATCAACATTTTTTAATGGATACTAAATACAGTGCAATCAATAAATACCGCACTCATCAATGTGGGAAATAAAATCACAGGTCCATTCTGGAGTTGCTCACTGGCAGCATCCGTCAAAGGATTTTTCTCACTCCGAACAAGAATGAAATTACATTTATTGTCATACTTAGATAGGGCTGCTATAACGCATTAACTTTCAAATGTGTCGAAAATTAATAGCGAGACACATTCTTGCTAAAATATACGCATGTAAAATGTGCGAGGTGTAGGAATATCAAAGTGCAAATGTCTTCGGAAAGGAATTTTCGGATGAAATTACGCCTGAGGGATTCCATTTCACTGACTTAAGCAACGATCAGACAAGCTTTTAGGCGGCTCTTCAGTCCTGGAAGGAGGTGTAATAAGAATAAAATAATACGGTAGTAATCCTTGCCGTCGGATACCGCGCTTATCACATCTTTGAGACGTCTCAAAGGGTACCCTGTAAAGCGAATTGACTGTGTATTTTGTGGGCCAAACGTGACGCACAGCAGCGTTCCCCCACAACCAGTGGTCATTTTTTTCAAATGATATTTACAATCCAATGGCTAATATTTTCAAAGCAACGAACAGGGGGGGAACTTGGGAAGATCTTGCGAGTATTTTCAAAGCTAGTTGTTGTTGTTGCTGTTGTTGTGGGGCGCAACCAATATGTGACCCACGGAGAAAAAAAAAACCATCGAATTAATAACATAAAAGGACAGAAGATATTGCAGTCTGGATTATTTCCAATATTTCACTTTGTGTGCGACTGTAAATATTTATTAACCCGACCAATATTCAGTTATTACGTCTGTCACCTAAATTGAGCTGCATTTACAGATCTCCCCGCATTTTTTTTGGGGGGGGGGTTTAAAGCAATCGGTTCTGAAAATGGGTTCGATAGTGAGTCCTGGAAGGACATTGTAGAGAGAGCTTTACTGTGTCTCTAACCCTGACCTGGGAGTGTGGACGGACGCACAGTGTAGAGGAGCTTTACTGTGTCGCTAACCCTGACCTGGGAGTGTGGACGGACGCACAGTGTAGAGGAGCTTTACTGTGTCTCTAACCCTGACCTGGGAGTGTGGACGTACAGTGTAGAGGGGCTTTACTGTGTCTCTAACCCTGACCTGGGAGTGTGGACGGACGCACAGTGTAGAGGAGCTTTACTGTGTCTCTAACCCTGACCTGGGAGTGTGGACGGACGCACAGTGTAGAAGGAGCTTTACTGTGTCGCTAACCCTGACCCGGGGAGTGTGGACGGACGCACAGTGTAGAGGAGCTTTACTGTGTCTCTAAGTGTGGACACACAGTGTAGAGGGAGCTTTACCGTGTCTCTAACCAGTGCTGCAGTTAACTGCCTGAACGCTGCCTGAAATGGTAAAGTGTTTCATTTCTCAGTACTGACATCCTCTAAACACACTCATCACGCCTGTCCAAACAGCCGAGTGTAGCAGTGCCACCACTGAGATTGGGGCAAGTGAAGAGGACCTCGTCTGGTTGGAAGATAAAATGAGCTTTGCGAAGAGACTAACTCAGATTGTTGTCTCAGAGCACCTTTGAGTTATTAAGATTGCTGTTGTATTAAAACCCTTTTGAAGCTCTGCTTACCGAGCAATCTATCCGGCACTGTGTCTCGACCATGTCCTCAAAGCACATAATCCATACTCCTCCCCCCACCCCCCCAACCCCCCTACGGTCAAAAAGGAAGGTCTTTAGGTGGGATTTGAAGGCGGGGAGGGAAGGGGCCGAGGCGGAGGGGTCGAGGGAGAGAGTTCCAGAGTTTAGAGGCGTAGCGGCTGAAGGCACGACCACAGAGAGAATAATACAGCGTTTATTCTGCATTTGATACAGCTCTTAATCGTGTCTTCGAGACGTCTCACAGCGTTTGCGGGCGAAAGGCGGCAGCCGATCGCGCACAGCAGCGTCCCCACAAACAGCCACGGCTCGAAGTGCCCAATTTATTGTTTCTTTCCTTCTTTAAAGAAGGGATTGTTACCCCCAGAAAAGCGATCCGACAATCGACTAACAACCTGTGTGTGTGTGTGTGTATGTGGAGCAACGAAACTTGCCTAAGGTTTCCCCCTGACCTGACCCGCCCGGGAATCGAGCCCAGGTTCTCCCTCGCTTGCGAGGCCAGGGCTCTAACCGCCGAGCCGCAGGACAGCACAAGCGGAACAACCCGCTCGACGGGAACTCTGGGGAAAGACACCAAAAGAGAGTGCTTTTGGAGATAACTTTGATTCGAAAGACGAGGGAGTTTGTGTGGACGTGTTCCAGGCTCCGTGGGGAGATGTCAGCTTCAATCTATTTTTCACCAAGAGGCTGTTGAAATTCAATTTCAGTTGGTATGATCCATTGATCAAAGCGATTGTTATTTCGAATGATCCTTTGTTTGATTCGGGATGCCTGCTGGTATATATATATTTTTTTTTTTTTTCGAGACGAGATTTATTGCACAATCAACTTCAGACAGACAATAAAATCAGACACGAGCTTCTGAAGCCGAGGGATGGCGCGTTTGGGTTTGCAGGCTGGGAAACGACACCACTGGGTAGAGACGGAGGAAAGCTCCCTCTGCACTGTGCGTCCGTCCACACTCCCAGATCCGGGTTAGAGACACAGTAAGGCTCCCTCTGCACTGTGCGTCCGTCCACACTCCCAGATCCGGGTTCGAGACACAGTAAAGCTCCGTAATTATTAAAGAAACCTGAAAATTGCAAGGTCAGAGAGCTTTTTTTTGGACCCAGGCCTTTCCCCCCTCTTATAGCCCAGCTGGACGCTCAGTGTTACGCCAGACCACCCATTGCTGTCTACTTTGAGAGTGATAGACAGTACTGTAGGTAAGACCTTTTAATTAAGGATTGTGATGACACAACATGAAAATGAACAGCTGTTGCCCTTGGAGCCCAGTTGGCGTTTGCACCCAACTGAGCCCAGATCTATATATATATGATACAATGCAACAATACATTTCACCTCGGGAGGACGTCCCGAGGCGCTGGACAGTCAGGGATTTGGACCCGAGCTGGAGGTTGGGATCAGGAGGGGATGGAGGGCGGGAGGGTGGGGGGTAGGAGGGTTCTCGAAGGCTGAATCAAAGAGGAGGGTCTTGAGACAAGCCTTGAAGAGGGTAAGGGAGGGAGGGAGGGGAAGGGAATGTGGGATATATATATATGATATATACATTGGCCCACAGAGACCCAATTTAATATCGTTAATAATCCTTATGCTTGAGTTTTCCCTCGAGGACGTGATAAGGCGCTACATCAAATGCGAGGATTATTATTATTATTATTATTATTAATGAATTGGGTGAACGATTTCCAAGCCTTTCTAACTGTTTCGCCTGAGGTTTTAAGAGTCGAACGGAGACGGAGCTTTTTACAGCATCCTGGAAACTCGTGCTCACGCTCTCCTCTTTTAATTTGAACCCAGGGGTAATTTCAGCTCGAGGCCAGATTTCTAACTGCGGCGTCCAGGGATTTGGAAAAGGTGTGGGTTGTGATTCCATTAGGAGGTATCGAAACTATATAACCCCCTGAGATTAATGCACACTGATGTGTTTCACCAAGTCAGTCAGCAACAAAGTCCTCCGCTTCCCTTCTGTAACTTGTTCATTTAACCTCTAGTCATTCGGTGCAGTCTTGTAGCTTAGTGTTTGGAGACCTGGGATCGATTCGCAGCCAAGCAGGGCGAAAGATTGGGCAAGTTTCCTTGCTCCGCACACACGCACACACGCACACACACACACACACACACACACGCGCCTCTGTTTACCCAACAGTAAGTTGTTGATTGGGTTGATTGGGGGATCGCTTTTCCGGGGGTAATAATCCCTCACCCCCAAAAAATCATAATAATTTGGTCGCTCAATCCACGGCTGTCTGTGGGGACGTCGCTGGGCGCAATCGGCTGCCGCGTTTCGCCCACAAAGTATACAGTCACTACGCTTTACAGCGTATCTTGTGAAGCGCTGTGAGACGTCTTGAAGACGTGATAAGGGGTGGTATCGAATGCGAGGAGTATTGTTATTTAGTACAGCATCGTTCGCACAGACCCACCCACACATGGACACACGCACCCACCCACACACACACACACACACACCCACAAACACGCACACGCGCACACGGATAAGCCTGACCCTTGATCCTGGCATAAAAAAAAATGCCCGTCTGCGTGTGAGAAATTGCCAGGTCTCAGCTGAGGTCAAGGCTGTCTGTGCGGATGTAAATGCCTTCTGCGTAATGGGACGTCTGCTGCAGCTTTTGCTTTGTTTCCCGAGGAGTCGCTGAATTGGTGGTCAAAACCGGGGATGGTTGCGGGGGTGGTGGGGGGGTGTTGTTGGTGGGGGTGGGAGGCTTTGTGGGGGGGGGGGGGGGTGTAGGTTGGGGGAGGGCGAATATTTACTCCTCGCTGCCCGATTTATGCAAAGCCTAATTGGAATTGAACAGTTTCCAGCATTCCAGACCCAGCTGGCAAATCCGGAGGCTTTCGAGCCTGGAAGCAACTGAAAGGATAAATAGTGCCAGAACGATGATTTGCGGATTCATTGGGGAGGGAGGGGGGGGAAACTCATTGCTCTCTCTCTCTCTCCCCCCCTCCCCTCTCCCTCCTCGATCCAGTCGACTCCTGGCTCCTCGCGAGAGCCGCGCGAAGGCCAATGTTATCATCCTCCTTTTTTTTTGTTGGCTTTCCCACTTACGGCGAGGGCTCGGGAAATAGGACGCAGGAACTCCCAAAGCATCAGAGCGAGCGCTGGGCAATCGGTTTTGACGCGCAGGAAAACATAGGAAGTCGATGATGACAGTAATACCAATAATAACCTTTGTAGGAATCCTTGCCCCGAAAACTCTGGATCTGTCTCCCCACAATCGCTCCGCCTCACCGACCCCCCCCACCCCGACCTCCCTCCCCACCTGCAAATCCCACCTAAAGACCTTCCTTTTCGGTCGTGCTTACGGTCACACACACACACACACCCACCCACCCCCCGCCCCCACCCTCCCTCTGCCCCCTGTCTTGGGGCGGTCAGACTCCGCCACTGTCTAACCCTCTGCGCTATATAAATACAAGTTGCTATCGTGGTATAAATGATATCCCCAACGAGGGCATCGGTTCTGGTTCGGGGGAGAAACAGTGCAGCGTTGGAAACCCGACTGATTGAAAACTTAAGAGACCGAGAGGGAAGGAGTTGGCACTTGTGACTAATTGTATATTTGGCGAAATTTGTCAAGGAGAGAAAATATATAATAGGGTACCAGTCCGTTAATTAGATTGTAATGAATAGTTTCATGTTTCTTCTCTGATTGATGGCATCCAGTTCTGTAGTTTACACTACTTCGGATCCACCCAATCTTTCCCCGTTTCTATAGCTTGAAAATTCTCTGCCTTCTGCAGTTCGGAGGCTCACGCGGAGAGATTAATCAACAACAACAACAACAACAACAGCAGCAGCAGCAGCAGCAACAACAAATTACATGTGTACATAAGAGGATGGGAATTTCACGGGGATGGATTTCCCTTCGAAAGAAATGGGGTCACTCAATATCCACGACCATTTGCGGGCGACGCTTTGTGCGCAATTGGCTGCCGTGTTTCGCCCCCCCAACCCCCCCCCACCCCCACCAAAAATACACGGTCAATTCGATCTACAGTTTGAGACGTCTCGAAGACGTGATGAGGCGCTGTATCAAAGGCGAGGATTATTATTATTACTGTAAGGTGGTGTTTGGGGATTCCCCTCTTCCCCCCCACCTCCCACACACTCTCCCCTGCTCCCACCCGCCCCCACCGCCCACCCGCCACCCCCTCCCCTCCTCAGCGGAGACCGAACACAGCTCATCACGGAGCAAAGTGTGAGATTTCGCTATCAATTTGGGGCTGCAGTTGTGGATTAGCAACACATTTAATGTGCTTTCTGAGGAGAATAAAATCAATCAGCTGTGAATTCATGAGCCATAACTGGAGCACCTCAGAGGGATAGAGAGAGAGAGGAAAGAGGAGAGAGAGGAGAGTAAGACAAGAGAGATAGAGAGCGAGAACAAGAGCTGTTAACAGCAGAACAAAATAACATGTTACAAGGTTGTACATTTCTTTGTATGGATCAATCCCCTCACCTTAGATCTTAGGAGAGAGACCTGAAAGCCATCTTATAATCATAACAAGAATGATTCCCTAACCTGGGACTTGTATAGTGGGGAGGATGTGATGGAGGGGTGGGAAGATGGGTGGGTTGAAAGCAGAGGAGGTGAGTGAGACTAACCTGATTGATGAATGGACTGCAATCGTACTGTTTGACTAGGCTTGTCATTGAGTGTGTTAAACGTGGGGTTCCGCAGCGTGGCGGCTGGAGCACATCACGTCGTTCAGATGATTTAAAGCGCTTCACGGGCTTTACCGTATTGATTAGAGCGCTCGCCTCGCAAGCCGGAGGAACCGGGTTCGATTCCCGGGCGAGACAGTCAGGGCGAAACTTTCGTCCAGTTTCCTTCCTCCACTCACGCGCCCGCCTCTGTTTGCCCAGCAGTGAGGAGGAACCCAGTTGTGAGTCGATTGGCGGAGTACGTAAGGAAGGAAACTGGCCCAAGGTTTCGCCCTGACCCGCCCGGGAATCGAACCTGGGTCCTCTCGCTTGCGAGGCGAGGGATCCCGACCACTCACTGAGCCGCGGGGACCCCGCGCGGTGATTTCATTCCAAACATCTGCGGCGACGGATTAAATAAATACCGAAGGTTACAAATCCCACCCACATCCATCTCTGTACCCCTCCCTCCCCCTCCCCACAACCACCACACCACACCCCCCCCCAACCCTACCCACCCCCCCGCGCACCCCCCCCCCCCCCCGCCCCTTCACGCCTTCTGGCTCTGCTCACACCTGGCACTTCTCAGCGAGACGCTGATTACAGTTAATTGTCACCCAACTACAACAAAGAAATAATTAGTTTAAATACCGCTTTGCTGCCGGGGCTAATTGGCCCAACCACAGCAATACGCTTTTCAGTCCAATTCTCGCGCCCGGAACCATTCGTGTCACGAAGGCGTGATTATTTGCTTGTCTTACACCAACCGTAAAGTCAAGACGTGTAGCGGAAGATTAATCAAGGCAAGGGCAGCACTTGGGAACATTTTTTTTTTGGGGGGGCGGTGGGGGGAATCTAATGTGTAAATCTCTGGGTCGTCCAGAGACACACGCACACACACACACACACACACTTTTCCGGGGGTAATTATCCCTTCAAAAGAAATGATAATAACGTGGTCACTCAACCCACGGCTGTCTGTGGGGGGACGTCGCTGTGCGCAATCGGCTGCCGCGTTTCGCCCACAAAACGTACAGACAATTTCCTTGACTGCGTGTCCCGTGAAGCGCTTTGAGACGTCTCGAAGGCGTGATAAGGCGCCGCATCAAACGCGAGGATTATTATCGGTATCAAAGACGTACGTGACACACGGGACCAGAACACAGGCTCCACGGGGGGAGATATTAACGGGGAGCAAAACTGAGACGCGGTGCTCCAGACAATTTCTTTAATTAGTGCTGAAATTGGCCATCGAGGAGGCGAGAAATTGCGGTCATCTCGAGAAGCTTGAGAGCCAAGTCCGATTCGATGTCAAGACAAACTAAATAAGGGAGTTTGCTCCGTTCTACCGGGGCCATTCAAACGAAAGTACATCGATTCGAGAGCAGTTTGTTCAGGAACAGACAGCGGCGGGAGATTATATCGCTATAATATATATTTGTCGCATGTCTTTCTCGGGGTTCGAACCTATTAGTGAACCGTATGTGCAGGACTTAATAATAGCGATGCATTAAGCCAGAGGCCCAGGGAAAGGCAGAGCGTGCGTGGTATTAAATTCATACGCCCTCCAGGGAGAGAGACGCCGCTGAAATCCGTATTAACGGCCGCAGTTATGCCTGACTGCGAGGCATTTTGTGGGTCGGCAAAACAGTTTTGCATTCTTGATGCGTTTGGATAATAAATGGCAGACACACCCGAAGCGAAATCAGGCGATATGTTTTTATTTTCTTCACCCCCCACCCCCCCCCCACCCCCCGCCTCAGAGCTTCCGTCGTCGACCACATCTGCTGCCTCTTCAGTTCATTTATTCCCACCATCTGAGCCTCCTCTGGGCTCCTTCCGTCCTCGTCGCATTTGTGCAACTTCCCGATTTTGCAGGGATTGAAGCGGCAATAATATTAATAATAATAATAATAATAATAATAATAATCCTGAACTGATCTCAAAGCGCTTCACGGGACATACTATCAAGTGAATTGACTGAGTATTTTGCAGACAAAATACGACAATGTCCCACAAACAATCGTAGATTAAGCAAAACCATTATTATTCATTTTTTTTGAAGGGAATATTATTATTCTCGGAAAAGCAATCGACTAATCGACTAACAACCGGGTTCCTACTTACTGCTGGGTAACCAGGGGCGCGTGTCGAGTGAGGAAACTTGCCCAAAGTTTCGCCCTGGCCTGACAAATGCTATGATCATTATTATTATTACAATCTCTCTCACTCCGTCTCACTCTCTCTCTCTCTCTCTCTCTCTCCATCGCATACTGTTGGAGTCAGCCTTGTCCCTGTGAGGGAACCCAACAGACGTCTTCAATCTCTATTTTCTGCTCCGTAGGCATGAGATGCAATGCGCAGGCCACAAGCAAACCGGTTTACACACAGAGCAGGATTCCCCGAGAGTGAGGTGCGAGCCGGAAACCAGATCTGCTGAGTTTTTAGGGCGTTTATATATAGGCTGACGCCAGATGTAGACTGCGATGTAAATCAGGGTATTCTGCGCTGTGTCTGTGCGTCTCTATTCCGGGGGTAATAAGTCCCATGTAAGAAAAAGGGTTCCTCGGCTGTTTGTGGGGTCGTCGCTGGGCGCAATTGGCCGCCGCCTTTCGCCCGCAAAATACACAGTCACTCCACTTGACGGTGTATCCCGCGAAGCGCTTTGAGACGTCCCGAAGGCGTGATGAGGCGCCGCATCGAATGCGAGGACGCAGTGAATGGCGTCCCACACGAACAGTCGTGGATTGAGTGACCACGTTATTAATATGTTGTTCCATTTGAGGGACTATTACCCCCGGAAAAGCCGTCCGCCAATCGACCAGTAACCGGGTTCCTGTTGGGTAAACAGAGGGGCGAGCGTGGTATCAGGTGCAGGACTACACCATTTAACGTCTGCTTGGAAGCAGGCAGCCATGGATGGTGGGGGGTGGTTGGGGGTGGGGGGGGGGTGGGTCAGTGTGTGTTCTAACTTGATTACAAGCCGCGGGAAGCGCGGAGAACCTGCCTGTGCCCCATCATCCGTTATTAACTGATACCTTTGCCGAATCAAAGGGGCAGCGCAGAGTTGCAGCGAGAAAAAAAAAACTGTTTGCATCAGAGAGGTGCAAAATGGTTTCACAGCCTCTTTGTAAAATAAATGGGGAACATGGGCCCATTAAGCATTAATTAAAATGGTTTAGCATTCAGTCCGTGGGCTGCTGTGAAATGAGATGCTGTTTTTTGTGGTGGGAAATTATCACGTACGCCAATTAATAGTGCCTGCACACTGTCCCTGTCCGCACTCCCAGGGTTAGAGACACAGTAAAGCCCCCTCTACGCTCTGCGTCCGTCCGTCCACACTCCCCGGGTCAGGGTCAGAGAGACACAGTGAAGTTCACCGGCAAAATACTGAGCTTGTCCATCCTCCTCAAAGCCAGCAGTGCAGTGGGGGGTGGGAGTGTGTGTGTGCCTGTGTGCAAGGGTGCGTGTGTGCGTGTGTGTGGGGGTGTGGGTGTGTGTGTGCGTGTCGGAGTGAGCGTGAGTGATTGCGTGTGCGCGTGTGTGAGTGAGAGAGTGTGTGTGTGTGTGCGTGTGTTTCTTTCGGGCAAACCTGTTAGTGTCTGGTTCAGTCGACGGAGAGAGAGATGCAGCAGATTCTGCGGCTGTTGCTATGGTAGTTGGTGTCCAGGTGACCCCTTGTCAGATACGCTCAGATCCTATGCTCTTCCCCAAAAAACAGACAAACTTAGATTTTCTTTGCAAACCTGCGGTTGTTCAGGACTCCGTAGAGTGTCCCTGTTGCTGTTGGTTGAGTTGTGAGGAGGGGGTGCGGCGGGTAAAAAGGGTAAAACCCCTTTCTTCGAACACTCTGTCGTCCAAACCCAACTGAGCCATAGCTCCTTCAAGGCACCTCTCAAGACCCTCCTCTTCGACAGCGCCTTCGGACACCCTCCCTACCTCTACCCTGGGGGCTGGGAGGGGAAAAGGAGGTCAAGGAGGGAGGGAGGGAGGGAGGGAGGGAGGGAGGGATCAGAGGGACTTCCAGCATGGAGTCTCAGAGAGTGAGGACAGAGTGGCTGAAGGCGAGTGAGCTTTAATGAAAGCCCGTGAGTAAGAATGTGGGAGCTTTACTATATCGCTACCCCTTGACTGCAACTGACCTGGGAGTGTGGACACACAGTGTAGAGGAGCTTTCCTGTGTCTCTAACCCTGACCTGGGAGTGTGGACGCACAGTGTAGACGAAGCTATACTCTGTCTCTAATCTGTCTCTGTGGCTGACCTGGGATAATTAATGTAAGCAAAGCATTCTCGAGCAACAAAATGACTTTCACCTACTAAATGGCCAAGAAAGGGAGCGGAGAAAAATACAATGGAGGGATTAGCATTCGAAGAGCATTGCTGGCATGTGGTGCCAGAGATCAAACAGCAAATATAGCTCTTCACAGAGGTCTCCAGCTGCCCTTGGCCTTGAGAGCAATGCACGGAGCAACTAATTGATAGGATGGATGCATCGAGGAACATCCAGCTGTTGATTCCTCAGCCCAGGCTGTTTTCATCTGTAAATGGCGAAGGTTTTTTTCTCTCTCTCTCTCTCTTTCTGTCTCTCGCAAGGAACAAAAGCAAACTGAAATGCTTCAAGGACTTTCTTCCTTGATTCCTCTCTGTGTTGTGTTGCCCGGTTCTCCCCTGCCCACCTCCCGTGATTACCAGCTGGGTGGGGGCAAGTCTTTGTAAGATGTGAGTGTTTCCTTACAGACTTTGCTGTGCCCACCTGAGCTGTCGACATTTATAATCCTCCCGTGCGATAACAGTGTCAGGAGGGTCCTTTGCTGGAGTCCTGTCGTTCAGTGGTTAGACCCCTCGCCTCCAAAGCAAGAGGACCCGGGTTCGATTCCCATGTGTGGGGGCTATGGTAGGTGGGTTTGGGATGTGTGGGTGAGGGGGGGGAGAGAGGGGTGTGTTTGCATGAGAACCTGATTGAGTCAACCTAACTGCTAACACTCCCCTCCCCTCGTGTATGGAGACAGCGTTACTGGCAGGAAAGTCTCCGATTAATTCACACTCCAGTAATTATTTGGAACAACTCTTCCTCCCCCACTGTTGCCGTACACAGAACAGAAGCCCACAAAATGCCCAGTCACTACTTTATAATCTACAGTGCATCCCGTGAAGCTCTTTGAGACGTCTCGAAGACGTGATAAGGCGCGGTATGAAATGCAAGGTTTATTATTTATTATATTATTAAGAGGGACGGAGGGAGAGAGAGAGAGAGAGAACCAAAAAAATGAGAGTCAAACACCATAAAAAGGGAGAGAAAGACGATGAAAAAAAACAAGAAAGAGAGAAAGAGAGGGAGAGAGGAAGAGAGAGATAGAGAGATTTGGCTGCACTTAAATACGTTTTATCACCGAAATAAAACATCCATTCAGCCAGCGGAGCAAATTAATATCTTCCCGCAATTAAAGTGAGCGCAGGGCGACGCATGAATTCGTTCGAATTAAACCGGATAAAAAAGTTCAACACGTTGTCAACTTCATCCGGGAAAAGGTTTCGGAGCCCAGTGCAGGTTCACAAACCTCCCACTGTTTCCTCATTACACATCAGCCAGTAGCTCAGTGGGTAACTAACTCTCTCTCTCTCTCTCTCTCCTCTCCGAGCAGAAGGATGTGGGTTCAAACCCTGCTTCGTGACTTGGAACCCATGTAGTCTAAGCTGATGCTCCACAACAACAACAACAACAATAATAATTCTTGCCTTTGATATCGCCCCTTGGCGAGTAGTAAACTCGTGGTAAACAGACTCCCCGGACGGTGGAAGCAGCAAATGTTGTTTGTTTCGAGAATAAATGAGATCGATTTCTGTTAGGAAATAATATCTGGGGTGGGGGGGAACGGGGCGGGTGGGGTAGTGGGGAGAGACAGTATATAGTTTGGGACACAACATATCAAGCGACTGCCAGGATGGTGGAAGGCGAAGTTGGTCTTCTTTTGCTTATGTTCTTATTGCGGTGTCGAGGCATCTCAAAGAGTTTCACAGGATTACACTGTAACGTGAATCGACTGTATGTTTTGTGGGCGAAACGCAGAAGCCTGGGGGTGGAGGGGGGAGGAGGGGAGAATGGGGTGGGGGGGCGCGTTATTATATATCATGGGATGTAACCATTGTTGAGCGCAATATGAATTCAAGTTCCTCTTGGTTTAAATGCGGACTTATTCTGCTTCACAGAGACAGAACCCTGTCCATTGAACCCCACAAACACACACACACACAGACGCACACACACACACACACACACACTCGCGCACACCCTCAAGCCATTTTCTTTCAAAGAGCTTTGATGTCAGGCGCTCAATAGCCGGACTCGCTCTAGCGAGAGGGCACGAGAATAGACTAAGCGGAGTTCACCTTTGCAGAAGAAACACCGGACTGGCATTTGGAAATGTTATGATGCTGTAGGGAAGAGAACTTTTGAACGCAGCAGTTTGGTGACCAACCGCAAGCCGAACCTGGGCATCGTTAAGCACTGGACAGTCGGCAGATGCGTCCTATAATCGTTCATCTCCGCTTTAAGCCGCGCCGGGATTTGAGAATAATAATAATAATCCTTGAGGGATTCGATATCCCGCCTTATCCCGTCTTCGAGACGTTTCAAAGCGCTTCTCAGGATACACTGTAAAGTGAATCGACTGCGTATTTGTGGGCGAAACGCGGCAGCCGATTGCGCCCAGCGACGTCCCCACAAACAGCCGTGGATTGAAGTGAGCAAATTATTATTAATATTAGTAGTAGTAGTATTTTTGAGGGGATTCCTACAGAGAGTTCTTACGGTCTGGAACGCAACTGCTTGAAAGGGAGGTGGAAGCAGATTCGATAACAGCTTTCGAGAGGGAATTGGGCAGAGAATTGAACGGGAAAAACTTGCAAGGGAAAGGGATTCGGGGAAAGTGGGGGCGGGAGTGGGACTGATCGGGTCGTTCTTCCAAGGCACGATGGGCCGAATGGCCTCCTTCGGTGCTGTAAGATTCCAGGATTCCATGAAATGCTTTTCGAATATTTGGAGAGAGAGAAAACGAGTGAATTGGAAGGTTTTTTTTTTAATGATGTGTTCAAAAGCCTGGGCTGACATGCACGGCAAATTGTGTTCTACATTATACATATTTATGTATAAAAATAATAAAAGCAGATGCGAGTCATTAGTTAAATCAGTTTGCTACGCATGAGCCTACAAGCCGCACGATCCACGGATAAAATGCACATTGCCATCGAAAGAAGGAGAAAATGTTCCAATTTCACTTAATCATATTAAATTTTACTTAACAATAAATAAATAATACGCATAATCCTCGCACTCGATACAGCATTTCATCACACACCATCGAGATGCATCAAAGCACTTCACGGGATGCACTGCAAAGCGAATCGAGTGCGTACCTTGCGGGCGAAGCGCGGCAGCCAATTGCGCACAGCGGCGTCCCCCCCCCCCCCCCCCCCGCCGCAGACAGCCGTGGATTGAAAGGGGACCAAATTATTGGAGGTTTGAAGGGCTTTGGGGAGAGGGCAGGGCAGAGAGATTAAACGCGCGGGTTGCAAGGAGATTTCCGAACCTTTCCAATTTCCGAAGCTTTCTGAGTTGTGAACAGAGAGCTGGAATAACTGAATGGGGAATCAGCCGAGTGATGTATTGCAGGAGACACCAGTGTGTACAGAAAGTAAGCCCCCAGGCAATTTAATCTGGCCTCAGTACATAGTTAACAATCTTACGCTTCAACACTGCATCGCTCTGCCAGTCTGTCACCCCTTATTATTATTATCGGCCCAGGAGCAGGGGACCCAGGGCAGAGGGGGAGGGGATGGCGGGGGGGGGTGCGGAGAGAGAGAAAGAGGGAGAGAGAGAAAAATGCGTGTGGAGTAAGGAAACTTGCCCGACGTTTCGCCCTGACCTGTCCCACCCGGGAATCGATCCCCGGGTCCTCTCGTTTGCTGTGACCCCTGAGCGACAGGGACCGCAAGTTAAGAGGGGAAAGGCAGAAGAAGAGAGGGTGGGAGGGAGTGACACGGATCACGTTCGAATTGAATGCTAATGAGCTAAATAAAAGAAAAGCCTCGGAAGGAAGCCTTGAGGGAGAAAAGTTCATCAGAACTTTAAACGGAGTCTCGAGAGGCTTTCAATTATTCACGGATCCCATTGATGTCAGACCCCGCTCCGTGATTTGTCCTTTGAAGCTTAAAAACTCTGTCACGTTTGCGTTGCAGACAGGTGGCAAATCCCTCGCCAAGCGCCGATTGATTCTCAACCCGGTCTTGTCCTCACACGCGATTCAAAGCAACAAGAAAGGAAAGAAAACAGGCAAACCGAACCGAACCGAACCGAACAGCGCGTCAGTGAGTTTGTTGCCTGTCATCTGGTTCTGTCACGTCTTGAGTTAGAAGCTCGTGGGTCCGATCTCCTGTTTGTCCCTCACCCTCTTCCTCTCCACCATCTCAGTGGCCGTGCTTTCAGCCCCCACGCCCCAAAACTCTGGATGGAACTCTCTCCCTCAATCCCTCCGCCTTCTCCCCTCCCTCTTTCCCCACCGTCAAATCCCGGGGGGGGGGGGATCAGGGTGAAACCTTAGGCAAGTTTCCGTACTCCACACACACACACACACACACACACACACACGCCTCTGTTTACCAGCAGTCAGGAGGAACCCGCTTGTTAGTGGATCTGTGAGGAGCTTTGAGACGTCTCGACGACATGACAAGTCGCTATATCCAACGCAATGACTATCATACAGAGATCCCTCACACAGGGTAACGTCCCACAGTGCTTGATAGTGCCCGGGGTGGGGGGAAGGGGGGAGATGAGATGAGCGTAGGTCGAAGGGGAAGGTTTTCAGGTACGACTGAGGGTGGGGGGGTTGGGGGCAAGGCGGAGGGATAGACGAAGAGTGTTCCAGAGTTTCGGGGCTTAGTGGCTGGAAGCGAAGGGCAGTCAGAATTGGCGAGCGAGGGATTTCAAGCCGAAACTGCTACCTCTGGCAGGCAGCCCGATGGCAGCGGAGAGAGAGCTCAGCCGCACTCCGGGACCTGATTACGCTAATTAACAGCCCATCATTCCGTGCCTGTTAACAGATTATAAATGGAACAAACCTGTGCTGTCAGCACTCAGAGCTCCGCAAAGCAAACATCATTCAACCAAACAATGGGCTGACCTGCTCCGCTCACTCGCTCGCTCGCTCGCTCACTCACTCACTCACTCACTCACTCGCTCACTCGCTGGCTCAACTCGCTCGCTGATTGAAAGGACTTTGCGCATTTGGCTAATTAATTGAAAGCACTTTCGCTTCCAGAGCTTTGCCATTGCTATCTTTCTCCGGCAGCAGAAACGAGGCAGAAACAGTCCATCCGCCTCACCCCCCCCCCACCCCCACTCCCTCGCCTCCCTCAAGACTCTCCTCTTCGACCCCGCTTTCCGTCACCCTCCTACCCTCCATCCCCGCCCTCCCCGCCCTCTATCCCCTTCCCTGGTCCCAACCCCCAGCTCGGGACCAAATCCCTGACTGCCACAGCTTAAACACAGCGCCCAGCACTCAGGCTCGCGCCTTGGAGCGCCACACAGTGGTCGGGGTTGGAGTCGTGGGGTTTTAAGACGATTAAGGATGGGGTGGAGGTGAGGCGAGGCGAGGCGAGGCGAGGCGGGGGGATTGAGGCAGGCAGCTCACTCTGGAACAAAGTTGAGTCAATACTTTTCTTGGGTTTGGTTCAGGGTCATGGAGATTAAGTCTTGCTTGAACACCGCACGTCTCAACACTCTCTTCCTCTTCGACCGCTCCTTCGGTCACCATCCTACCCCCACCCTTCCTGCCCTCCAACCCCTCCTGATCCCAACCCCCAGCTCGGGTCCAATTCCCCCGACTGTCCAGCGCCTTGGGAAGTCCTCCTGACGTGAAAGGGCGCCGTGTAAATGTCATGTGTTGTTGCTGTTGCTGCCCTTGTGTCCAGCTTTGACCCCCAAAGGGGGGGGGGGGCTCCCTCGCCTTGCAGTAACCCCATGCGGCCACAAGAAGGCGTCGTTGAAGCCACAAGGCACTTGGGCGCCTCTGTGTGGAGGAGAGGCAGTACAGCAACCCCAATCTCTTCCTCTCCAACCGTGACCTGGGGGTGTGGACACAGTGCAGAGTGAGCATTACTGCGTCTCTAACCCTTGCTGTCACTGACCTGAAAGCACTTACTTCCTTAAGTCTCTTCAAATTACTCCTGATCGGGTGCCCATAAATTCACCCCTTAATTTTTTAATGCATTTCATTGAAATTCCTAACGAACGAAGTGGATCAGACCACAGTTCAATTTATTCAAGCCCTTCGGTGCTATGAAACATCTGAGTGCTTTAATATTGGGAGGACGTTGGAAGATGTTAATGCTCACTAAAAGTAATGGGAATGCAAAGGCTGCCCTTAGAAGAAAATCAGCTGCGGAGCCAGATACCATTCATCTTCCGATTGGAGACCCATAATTAATGAAGTCAGATAAGAACGTGGAGAACACGAAATCTCTAAAGGTTTGTGAGTTCGATCGTTCCCCCAGTGACTTCTGAAGAGAGTCCACACGAAGGACGCAGCAGTCTGGCTCAGTGGCACTCTCCCCACCTCTGGATCAGAAGGTTATAAGCGTAATAATCCTTGCGTGATGAAGGCCTCATCACGCCTTCGAGACCACTCAAAGCTCTTCACGGAACGTACTGTAAATAGCGAATGGACCGTGCGTTTTGTGGGCGAAACGCGGCAGCCAATTGCGCCCGGCAACGTACCCACAAACAGTCGTGGATTGAGTGACCGATTTATTATTTGTTTTGGGTTGCTGTTTTGTTTTTGGCGACCCGCCAATTGACTAATAACTGCTGGTGACCAAAGGCGTGCGTGCGTGCGTGTGCGGGTGTGCGCGTGTGTGTGTGTGGAGTAAGGAAACTTGCCCGAGGTTTTGCCCTGAGCTCACAATCCAGACTGATGCTCCATGTGAGGCTATGCCATCGACCCTACCCTACGGCCTTCAAGCAGAACCTCCCCACCCACTCCCCTTTCTCCCCTCCGCTCCCCCGCCCTCCAAATCCCCACCTCCCTCTTTCTGCCTCGCAGGTTCCATCATCGCCCATAACATGTCTGCCTGCCGGCAACCCGTGTCTGCTCAAGAAATGATCAGTGTCGTGGCTAATTGAACGAGAAACCCTCATCTCTTTGAGGTGCTCCAGGCAATCTGTCTTCATTTTGTCTCACCATTGATGGCGACTTCAGTCAGTCAGTCAGTCGGTCAGTGAGATCAACTGTCTTTTGAAGTGCCCCAACACCGCTGCGGGGGGTGTTGGGGGGAAAGGGGTGAGGGGGAGAGAGAGGTACTGAGCATTCGGCGGGGGGGGGAATCCTAATAAGTCGTCACCCTGACATCCTGAAAAGCGTCTCATCCAATGGGATGAGATAATATCAGAGTTATTATAATTATTATTATTATTATTATTATTAAGAGCTGCGGAATGGGATCTGAGGAACGCGGTTCTGGTTCCCTTGGGGCAACACAACGGCAGCGCCCTTTCACCCGAGGCGAGATCTCGGACCCCTTGACTTGTGTTTGGTCGCTCTGTGGAACGTTATCAAGTGCCTTCTGGAAACTCGGGGATACAGTGTATAGTTTGGGGACATGTCAAGAGACTGCCAGGATATAATACAATATAATATAATATTATATTTACACAATGGCTTTCACGTCGGGAGGATGTCCCAAAGCCTGTTTATGGGATGCTAACTTGGTAGAGATGGGGGGAGGTGATGGTAGATACAGTCTAAGAGGATGGTCTCCAGGCATGACCTGAAGATGGGGAAGGAGGGGGCAAGGAGGAGGGATAGAGGGAGAGTGTTCCAGAGTTTCGGGGCATAGTGGCTGAAAGCAAGGCCAACGATGGTGGAACGGAGGGCACGAGGGACAGAGCCAGGAGGACAGAGCCAGTCAAGTGGAGGCAACGGGTAGTGGGTTGGGGAGTGAGAAGGTCGGAGAGGTAGGGAGGTGTCCGGGTGTCGATTTGAAGGCGAGTGTGAGGTGTCCAGCTGCTTTGCCACCAACCCCCAGCCCTCCCCCCACTCCCCGCCGCACACATGATTGCAAAGTCTACAAGGCTCTTCATTCCTTTACAAATCCACTTCACACGAGAAAGAGCAATTCACTTCTTGTGGCCTCTTGTAAATGAAGATGAGACACTTAATTAAGACAGTTGTGGGTATTACAGAAAGGGGATTTGCCTGTGAGGAACCAGGTAATCATACAATACACTAACACACGGGCCCTTCACTTCGGGGAGATGCTTAAGTTACGGCTTGCAAGTACAAGCATCGTGAACAAGAAAAGAAAATTATTAATAAGATTTAATCGGAACCAGGTGAAAATAAGAGCTGAACGATCCAACATTAATGGGGCTGGAATTCTCCAAGCAGTGCAAAGCCCGATGAGACATCCTTACGATGTGAAGGGGGGGGGTGAGGGGGAATCTGTTGTTGTAAATTGTCCAGCTCTCTGGGACCCTATCCTGCCTGAACGTGGCTGTATACTGATGATCCCGACCGAGCATTTGATATAGCGAATCATCAAGTCATCGCAATGTCTAAAATGGCCCCATTTTTTTTAAAGGATGGAAAGCTCCAGGCTTCAAGGCTGTCTGAGTCTCACAATTAGTGCAGCGAGTGATTTGTTAAATGTAAGTGATCACAGAGGCACGTGGAAATCTCTCTTTAATTGAGCTTGTTAATTGCCGGAGAGAGAGAAAGAAAAAAATCATCGTAATTAACTAGAAGCCCTGGTTTACTCACACAGCGCTCTTTGGAAGGATAGCAAGTGTCTGTGGGAGGATTTGCTTTAACGACGAGGAAATAGGGAGCAGGCAAAGTGACAATGTGGACGGACGCACAGTGTAGCGGGAGCTTTACTGTGTCTCTAACCCTGACCTGGGAGTGTGGACGGACGCACAGTGTAGAGGGAGCTTTACTGTGTCTCTAACCCTGACCTGGGAGTGTGGACGGACGCACAGTGTAGAGGGAGCTTTACTGTGTCTCTAACCCTGACCTGGGAGTGTGGACGGACCCACAGTGTAGAGGGAGCTTTGCATATTCAAAGCAGGAATCAAACCATCAGAACTAATGCTGTAATGAAGCAGCCCAATAGACATTAGAGTCTGGTAATGTGGGCAAGTGCTCTCAGAACAATGCAAGTGAGGAGCTATAATTATCTGAAGGCTTGTTGATTGTACAGCGTGGCAGCAATTCAGTCACTGAAGCCCAAAGACTTAAAGCCTGGCTGATAATCACTGCGCTCGATGGGGCAGAAACATTCTTTCATTCATTGTATTTAATTTAATTGTGATTATAATAATAATAATAACAATAATACTAATTCTCGCATTTCACACAGCGCCTCTCACGTCAGGAGCACGTCTCAAAGCGCTCGATTTTCCCCCGTTTGAAGTGTAGTGACCGTGTATTCTGTCGGCTGACACCCTGACAACCACAACTTGCCGGAGGGAGAGTGTTCCAGAGTTTCGGGGCGCAGCTGCTGAAAGTAAGTCAGTCAGGGAGGTAGGGAGTCGCCAGGGAATGAAGGGATTGGTAGACCAGTGAGAGGAGTTTGAACTCGATCGATGTGGTGATGGGGAGCCAGTGGAGCCTGGCGTGGGCTGGGGGTGATGGGGGTGCGGAGCTTGTGGGGGAGAGTGAGTATGCGGGACAGTGAACCAGTGAACTCTCTCTTAGCCGGACATGTTCCCTGATGGAGCAGGGCGTCGTAAATTATTATAGAACTGACAGGCTTTTTTTGTTAAGCCCCTTAAAACGTTGAAAGTCGCCACAGAGTTCCTGGTCATTGCGTCTCAGACGCAATCAGTTCATCCAGAAATATGTAGCCCCCACACCCCCCAATCCCCCCCTGCCCTCCAGCCCTTCTGAACCCCAACTCCCAGGTCGGGTCCAAACACCCCTGACTGTCCAGCGCCACGGGACGTCTTTCTGACGTGAAGGGCGCTCACTGTACAAGTGTAATTTGTCGATGTTGCTCTCGCTAAGGCATTTTCTTTTTGTCAGACAGATAGATTGCTGTCCTAAAGAGGCAAGGGGTTTAACAGCATTGTCCCTGATGACTCAATGTATCTCTGTCAACAAGGGCCACCGACTTTATATTCCATTTATAAAGATTTATGGAACGGGATTATGAATGAATGTATGTGCGGACAAAGTAATAGAGACTCGGGCAGGCTTCCAGGGAAGCACTTTGGGGCAACAAGACTGCTGGAACACCTGATTTCCCATCGCTGGGGTTTGCACAGAAGAAATTGGTGGGTATTTTGGTTTGTAAGACTCCGCCTGAACAGCTTGGAGTTGGATAATTATCATCATAATCAGAATAATAATCTTGTATTTATTACGGCGCCTCATCACGTCCTCGAGACGTCTCAAAGCGCTGCGTGGAATACACTGTGAAGTGGAGTGACTGTGGGTTTCGCGGGCGAAACGCGGCAGCCGATTGCGCCCAGCGACGTCCACCGCAACCAGCCGCGGATTCAAGTGACCACATTAACGTTATTATTATTATTATTTTTGTTTGGACCGGCGTGACTCCAGTCCCAAATGCCAGGTTAATCGGAACATCTGGCTCGATCCAATTTGAGCCATCAAACATGCGCCGGCGCCCGCATGTCGCTGCTCGCATTATCATAATAATAATCCGAGCATTTGATGCAGCGCCTTATCACGTCCTCGAGGCGTCGTGCGAAAGTGTAGCTGTTGTTTTGTAGGCGATCGTGGCAGAGAGGGAGACAGACTGACTGATCGACCGACCGAGCCACCGATTTTATTTAGGACAGGGAGTACATTATCGACCAGGACAGTATGCTACAAGGCAAATAGCAGATAACGTTCCACCACAATTTGCGACCAATTCTCTGAGCTCAACATCTAATCCTGTAAGCCATTGATCTGTGTGCTAAACAAATGCACCAACAAATAAATCCAACCACCCCTTTTATCCTGTCTGTGCTTATCTGTGCAATGCTTCGTAATAATAATAATAATAGTAATAATAAGACTTGCATTTGATAAAGCGCCTCGTCGCGTCTTCTAGACGTCTCAAAGCGCCTTCACTGCAAAAGTGGAGCGACTGTGTATTTTGTGAGCTTTATTTCTCTCTCCCTCCTTCTCCCACCCTCCCCCCTCTCTCTCTCTCTCTCTCTCCACACGGCTACTTTCTCATTCTGTCTCCATTTCGCCCTCTGCTTTCCCTCTCTCAGACATATTGATCGTTCGCCAGTGTTCAGCTCCAATGTATTCAGCTTCCCGACTGCGTAAAAAAAACGACAGACCTTGCAAAAAAAAACATTTTTTTTCATATATTCCTCTTCAATTCACTTGGCCCTCCCTCCACATCCCCTCCACCCCCTCCACCCCCCACCCCCACCACCGAATGTTTGTCCTCAAGCCAATTAGACTTTCCCTTCCAAGGAAACCTTGCGTCCATCGGACCTGTGATGGATCACTCTCAAGGCTTTGCTGGCAATCTGGATGTTTCAACGAGTAGCCTTTTACTGTAATAAAATCGTAAGTGGATAAAAGTCGTTGATCCAGCCCAATACACTTTATATTTCTGGGTTCGATTCCCGGGTAGGTCAGGTCAGGGCAAAATGTTGGGCGAGTTTTCTTACTCCACTCACGCGCGCGAGCGCGCGCACACACACACACACACACGCGCGCGCCTCTGTTTTCCCAGCAGTAAGTAGGAACCCGGTTGTTCGATGGTTGGCGAATGGATTTTACGTGGGGTAATAATCCCTTTAAACATTTTTAATGTTAAATCGGTCGCTTCGACGCACGACTGTTGGCGGGGGACGCTGCTGGGCGCAATTGGCTGCCGCGTTTCGCCCACAAAATGTACAGTCACTCCACTTGACAGTATATTCGGTGAAAGCTTAGTGGGAATCTGGAACTCTCGTCTCTCTACCCCCCCACCCACCCCCCACTCCCCGAAAAGGCTGTGGGTTATGGCTGGATCCATTCACATTTGTAAGACTGAGGTGGGTGGATAAACAGGTTGGGGGAATCAAGGGATACGCGGCAAAGGCGGGTAATTGGAGTTGAGGTATAGATCAGCCATGATCTGATAGAATGGCGGAACAGGCTCGAGGGGCTGAATGGCCTCCTCCTGTTCCTGCGTGCCCGCGCGTCCCTGTGTACGTGTGCGCGCTTGACTCGCACCTGAACAGAGCACTGTTTAACGGGAGCACCATTCCCACTGAATCTCCGCTGCTTTGCCCTGCGCTTGATTGCTTGTCCAAGACACCAGCTTGCCTGACTGATTGACTGCGCAGTAAAGCCTTTATGGATCTAATTGCGTCCCGCACATCCCTGGCACTCGCGCTTGTTGTAAGGGAAATTAATATCCGCGCGGCTCAGTAAATTAAACCTGAGCTCATCGGTATGGAACCCGTCGAAACACAATTCCCCGGGGAATACGGTCTCACACTGAAGGATTCTGCCTTGTGCGAAGAGCCACATTGAGAATAAAACCTGCACGTCGGTTCCATTGCTCTACATGGAATAATTCCTGCCCTATTTATGGGCTTAACGCCATTTAGACTGCGCTTAAGTAGTGCCCATCGATTAAGAGTCTCCAAATCCAGCTGAGAATTCCAGGCCTCCCGCCCACACGTGGAAATCCCAGAGATAGATGGAATGAGCGCTCTCCCTCTCTCCCTCTCTCTCTCTCTGGAGGGACGAATTCCCTGCTTGCCCAATTCCGGAGAGTATTAGGCGCAGGTTGGCGAGAGCCAAAGCTTGTGGTGAGTGGGGGAGTGGGGGTGGGTGGGTGGGTGGATGGGGTGGGGTTGGGGGAGCCCAGAGTGTGCGTTGGGGTAAAGTCCCGAGAAGCGATTTGAGACGTCCTCCCGAAATCAAATCTATCAGAGTTTCCTCTCAAATGCAGTACCGAGCGCGAGGATTTTATATATATATATATTTTTTTATTTTTTTTTCTGTTCCAGCAACAAATCTCTTTTGCTGACAGCAGCAACAGCGGCGAGGTTTAATCAAACCGATCAGGCAAAGGGGGAAAGAAAGAGAGAGAGAGAGACAGAGAGAAAAAAATAGTTCTTGAAAATGCTTTATTGGTTTGGTTTGAAGTGTTCCATTGGGGTCAGGTTTCCAGTCAACGCACATCAGCGCCAGCCTTGTTCACCGCAAGCTCCGATCGATATGGAATTCAATCGAGAGAGAGAAAAAATCCTTCGGAAATGTCACTCCTTATTCCCCGCGCTCCCAACATTCACCCCCTCCCCGCCCCCCCCGCCCTCCTACTCCCACCTCTCCTGTCCTCCTCACCCCCACCCCCACCCTCGCCCCCCCCCCCCCCCCCCCCTCTGGCTTCAGCTACCGTGTGGAATTAAACCGAAACGGATCTGGAGGAGAAAGCGATCTTATCGAAGGCTTGTCAACTTGTCAGGTTCGACCCCCAATTATCCTTCCTCCCCCACATCCGGTCCCTCACCAGCACCGCTTTCTTCCACCTCCGACGCATCGCCCGTCTCCGCCAATAGCTCTCTCCGAAAGCCGCTGAAACCCCTGGTCTATGCCCTTGTCACCTCTCGGCTGGACTACTCCAACGCCCTCCTCGCCGGTCTCCCCTCCACTACCATCCATACAACCCAGGTCATCCAGAACTCTGCCGCCCGCATTCTCACCCGCACGAAACTCCGTCCCCGACCCCCCCAGTCCTGGCCACACTGCACCGGCTGCCGGTCCCAGAGAGGATTGATTTCAAGATCCTCACCCCTTGTCTTCAAATCCCTCCACTCCTCTGCACCCCCCGACCTCTCTGACCTCCTCTCTCCTCAAAACAGTCCCCGTTGCCTCTGGGTCTGGCCTCCTCCTCGTCCCCCGAGTCCTCCGCTCCAACCTCGGCGGCTGTGCCTTCATCCACTACATCCCGAGGCTCTGGAACTCCTTTCCTCACTCCCTTCGTCTCGCTCCCTCTCTTCCTATTTTCAGGGCATCCCGGAGTGTTTTGTACACAGTGTCATCATGGTTTTCTCTTCATCCGAGTGAAAACACTTGACATTCTGGAACCGTGAGAGCAAGAGAGAGAGAGAGAGAGAGAGAGGGGGGGGAAGGTACTTTGGCTTAGAATCATACAGCTGTAATTGACGTCGCTGAGGAAAACCTCATTCATTTCCAGGCAATAAGAAAATTGCTTTTCCCAAATTGGAGAGGCAATGCATCTTTCACCAGAGCAGATTGCATTACTGGCGGGAGGTGATGCAGAGCATAATCAGAGGTTCTATCACATCCAATGGAGTTCCTGTACTCAGTCGGTTAGAGCCCTCGCATCGCAAGCGAGAAACTTGGGTTCGATTCCCGGGCGGGTCAGGTCAGGGCGAAACATTGTGAATTTCCTTCCTCCACACACACACACACACACACACACACGCGCGCGCCCGCCTCTGATTACCGGCAGTCAGTAGGAACCCGGTTGTTAGTCGATTGGCGGATGGCTTTTCCGGGGGGGGAATAATTCCTTCAAAAAATACACATACAATAATAATTTGGTCGCTCAATCCGCGGCTGTTTGCGGGGACGCTGCTGTGCGCAATCGGCTGCCGCGTTTCGCCCACAAAACGCGCAGTCAATTCAATTTACGGCGTATCCTGTGAAGCGCTTTGAGACGTCTCGAAGACACGTGATAAGGTGCTGAATCAAATGCAAGGATTATTATTATCATTATGCAGCGCCTCATCACGCCTTCGAGACGGCTCAAAGCGCTTCCCAGGATATATTGACACGAATATGCCAGTGTACTCAAAAGACCTCGGACTTGAAACAGATTCAATAAACGGAATCTCTTCTGCAGTGTCACCCTGAGTTGGCTCGAGGGTTAGGGTTAGAGTTAGGGTTAGGGTTAGCAAGCAGCTTCCCCCCCCAAGCCTTGGCTCTCGCCAGCCTGCGCCTAATACTTTCCGGAATTAGGTAAGCAGGATGCATCTCTCTAGGGAGTGTGAGAGAGAGGGTGCGGGGGGGAGAGAGAGAGAGAGAGAGAGCATTTCGTTCCAACAATCTATCTCTGGGGCTTCCAAGTGTAGGTAGGAGGCAGGGAATTCTCAGCTTGGCTCAGAGACTCTTAAGCCACGGTGATGGGTTTCCGCGTGTGTCAGACACCAAAAAAACAACTCAAATGAGAAATATAATCTCGTCTTTGACTCCTCCTTTGACCGGACCGGAACTTTGACCCCCTCTGAGCACTAACTCCCTTCTCGGCGGAGATAGCAATGAAAACATCTGTTTGGCCAAGTTAATGGGATCTTTTAATTTGTTGCTTATATTTACTGCTGAGCAGAGATAATTAATTCCCATTTTATCGTTCAAAACTGCAGCCCTCGGCAATTTTTCTCTCTCTCTCTCTCTTCTCTCTCTCTCTCTGTCAATTTTTTTTTTTTTTTTGCTGAGTGGATTTCTTTGGCTTTCCTTTTCGCCTCCCCTTGGAAAGAAAAAAAAAGCTTTGCGAAATTCTGTTGGGCGAGAGAGTTGAAAAAAAACAAAGCAGCCTTTCGTTTAGCAGGTTAAGTGGAACTCGATAGATTTCCGCACTGAAATATTGAACTCGCCCAGATGTTAGATTTGTTTTGCACGTTAATTAACCCAGAGCCGTGCGTGTGTAAAACAAAATTAATGGTTCCAAAACTCTCAGGTAGTGTTCCGCATAACAAAATGCGATCGAATCATAAAATCGTACAGCACAGAAGGAATGGCAGCTCTTTGAAAGAGTTACCCAATCGGTCCCAGTCACTCTTACACCATATCCTTGCAAGTTTTTCCCTTTCAAGTCCCTGTCCAATTCCCTTTTGAAAGCTGTTATTGAATCCGTTTCCACCCCCCCCCCCCCCCCCGCGTTCAGGCAGTGCGTTCCAGACCGTAACAACTCTCTGCGTAAAACTAAATGTCTCCTCGTCTCGGTCTCCCGCTCTGGTTCTTGTGCCAATAATCTTAAATCTGTGTCCTCTGGTTACCGACCCACCCCTCCCGCCGGAGGAAACAGTTTAAGAGCATAAGAATTAGGAGCAGGTGTAGGCCATTCAGCCCCTCGAGCCTGTGCCCCGCCATTCGATAAGATCATGGCTGATCTTCAGACCTAACTCTAATTACCTGCCCTATCCCCATATCCCCTAATCCCTCTATTTTTTAAACATCTATCAGTCTCAGCCTTGAAGATGTTCGAGGACTGAGCATCGACAGCCTTCTGGGGGAGTGAATCCCATAAATTCACTGCCCTCTGAGTGAAGAAATGTTTCCTCCACTCTGTTTGTAATCCTTGCGTTTGACACAGCGCCTTATCACATCTTCGAGACGTCTCAAAGAACCTCACAGAATACACTGTATATTTTGCGGGCGAAACGCGGCAGCCAATTGCACACAGCAGCGTCCCCCACAAACAGTCGTGGATTGAGTGACCAAATTATTATTATTTTTGAGGGGATTATTACCCCCGGAAAAGCGATCCCCCAATCGACTAACAACCGGGTTCCTACTGACTGCCGGTAAACAGAGGTGTGTGTGTGTGTATGGAGTAAGGAAACTTGCCTTAATGTTTCGCCCTGACCTGACGCGCCCGGGAATCGAACCCGGGTCCTCTCGCTTGCGAGGCGAGGGCTCTAACCACCACAGTAAAACCCTGTGAAATGCTTTAAGGCATCTCAACAATGTTACGGGGTTCCGTGTCAAATGCAAGTAGTAATAGACTTATTAATATAATAATTCAAATCTTTTTTTTTCTCCCTCTGCTGTTTGCGCCAAACACCGATGAAAGAGTCTTTAGCCTTAAGCTGCGTTAAAAGGAAAAAAAATGACTTAATAATGATCGCTGAATGCATAATGGATATATTAAAATAACTTCTCACTAGGTTTTAAGTGATGATCCTGCTCTTTGCTGCACGTATAATAGTGCTAAACACAACTGGAATTTTAATTCTACTCTCCCTGGTATGATAATAGTCCTCACATTTAATACAACGCCTTATCACGTCTTCGAGACGTCTCAAAGCGCTTCACGGGATACGCTGTAAAGTGGGCGAAACCCGCCAGCCAATTGCGCTCAGCAGCGTCCCCACAAACAGTCGTGGATCGAGTGACTATCTTTTTTTTATTTGGGGATTGTCGGGCAGGACACCGGGAGAGAGAGCGAGAGAGAAAGAAAGAGTAACTCCCTTCTCCCTTCGAATAGCGCCGCGGAATATTTAACATCCACACGAACAGGCAGATGAGACCTCGGTCTTTCCCGGCCAACAATCCACCCAAATGAAAAGAAAATTGGTCGCTCACCCCATAAATCAGCCGCCACGTTTCGCCCATAACATAACCGTCAGTGCTGATTTTTATTATGCACATGCGGAGAAAAAAAGCAAAGGCCAGTGAAGCTTACTCAATCATAATGCGCCGCTGCGAAGAGTGTACTGGCATCTGAACTGCGTTGGAAATTAATTAGTTTCCGCCTGTTTAATTCGACTGTTTTGAGCCCGTAAATGACGTGAAGTGAGTTGGAGGGGATTAGCGTGTGTCAGAACATCACCGCTAGCCCACAAAGAGCAATTATCACTTGGACTAGCAAGCGAGAAAGACTCCGACATTTGGGTGAAGATGAAAGCCGCCAGTATTGGATACAATGAGCTCTGATCAGTTAATAATTGAAACAGCTGTTGTCTGGTACGGAGATTTGCAGCCGCTTTGATTTGCCTTTTACTGCTGGCTTCATACTAATCGAGCCTTGACACGTCAGGAGACAGCGTAACGTGGGGTGACGCTGCAGAAGAGAGTCTGTTTGTTGAGTCCGTTTCAGGTCCGAGACCTTTGCCTTTCGAATACACTGTCACATCCGTGTCAATACGTCCTGTGAAGTGCGTGACAAGGCGATGTATGATAATAATAATCCTCGCATTTGATTACAGCGCCTTATCACGTCTTCGAGACGTCTCGAAGCGCTTCACAGGATTCACTGTAAAGTGTAGCGACTGTGTGTTTTGTGGGCGAAATCAAACCCAGGTCCTCTCGCTTGTGAGGCGAGGGCTCTAACCCCTGAGCTACAGGACTCCACTGTATCAAGTGCAAGGATTATTATTATCATTATTATTATTACTTTCACAGCCGAGAGAACATTGCGCTCAAAGCAATAATCCTCTGTCGGGCTCCACAGATAGTGGGATCCAATGCTAAGGTTAGGAGGTGTACAAGAACCACAGAGAAAGGCAGAACGACTCACGGATAACATTTGGCCAAGTAATTGGTTCTCGGAGATTGAGTTCCGTGTCCAACCTTAATCGACCTTGGGAGTTCTTGGTATTTTGCCAGCGAGGCAGCCATTAGACTCCTGGAGCATGGAACCATCAGGGAGGAAAGAGACATTTACTACTGCAAAAGAAAAACTAAGTTGGGCAAAGTTTTCTCGCCAATAACAGTTCCCACTGTTATGGATACTGACAGCGATTGAACAGCGGTAGAATAATAGGGAAAAAGTTCAAGGAACAAGTCAGCAGGGAGTTGGACTCAAGGGCAAAGTATTGACTCACAAGCTACCATTAAATCCACCTCAAATGAGAAGGAATCGGTGCTGGAACTCTGAAGGTCAAGCAAAGACCACTTTAGATGCAGAGGGGAAACTCTCTCCACGAAATGGGTTCGAGACAGAGTAAAGCTCCCTCTCTCTACACTGTCCGTCCAGCACTCCCAGTTCAGAGAGGGCGCGGGTTAGAGACAGAGTAAAGGTCCCTCTGTGTATCCGTGCATGTCAAAAGCACAATAATAATAGCTCGGTCCCTCAATCCACTGCTGTTTGAGGGGGACGCCGCTGTGCGCAATTGGCTGCCGTGTTTCGCCCACAAAATACACAGTCAATTAACTTTACGTTATATTTGTTGAAGCGCTTTGAGACGTCTCGACAACCTGATAAGGCGCTGTATCAAATGCAAGGATTAGTATTATTATTATTATTATCCTAACCAAGTAAGTGACAGAACGGGCGAGAGACAGAGTAAAGACTCTGCACAGTCTCAGTAATATAATTCAACTGAAATTCTTTTCAGTCCGAGCTGGACACAAAAGCTAGTCAGAGGTCACATCACTTTTTAATCCAGTAACGGAGCCTGGGTAAAGCAAAATACTGCAGATGCTGGAGATCTGAAATAAAAACAGAAGTCAATGGGAACCCGCAGTAGGTCAGGCAACATCTATAGAGAGAGGAAAATGAGTTCAAGTTTCAGGTCGATGAGCTTTCGTCAGAACGGGGAGATGTTGGAAGGGAGCAGATTATGATAATAATAATAATAATAATAATAATAACCCTTGCATTTGATATGGCACCTTATCACCAAAGGGCTTCACAGGATAGACTGTAAAGTGGATTGGCTGTGTACTTTGTGGGTGAAACGCGGCAGCCAATTGCTCACGGCAGCGTCCCCCATAAACAGTTGTGGATTCAGTGACCAATTTATTATTATTTTAGTTTTTTTTGTTGTTGAAGGGATTATTTCCCCCGGAAAAGCGATACGCGAATCGACCAACATCCGGGTTCCGACTGACTGCTGGTAAACAGAGGCGTGTGTGTGTGTGTGTGTGCGTGTGTGTGCGTGTGTGTGTGTGTGTGTGTGTGCGTGTGTGTGGAGGAAACCTGCCCAACATTTCGCCCTGACCTGACCCGCCCGGGAATCGAACCCGGGTCCTCTCGCTTGCGAGGCGAGGGCTCTGACCCCTGAGCTACAGGACGCCACATGATAGCCCACAAAGTATTGCCGTTGCCAGTGTGATACATCTTTGCCCAGATCAACCCACGTTCATGGGAGTCGAGACTAATCCGATCATTGATCCAACTCACACGAGACCGTTAGAGCCCCAGTGTAATCGCTCTCGGTGGTTTTGCTTGAAGAGAGCCCATCATTACCAGGAGGCACTGGATAAACCGAATCAATACGAAGGCAGCGAGCGAAAGCTTCTGCAAAGCTCATCAAACATCTTTTGTGCGAAGCCAATCAGCCCGTCCTGAGTGTGAGAGGTTGGGAGCTTATTAAGAATGGTTTTGAGACCCGGTGGAAGGAAAGAAAGAACGAAATTGCAAGAAAGAAAGGTTTTTATTAGACTATATAAAGGCTTTGAGATTGGAACACCTCAAAGGGCTAGTGTCCAGTAATTGAGTGAAGGGCGCTGTATAAATGCAAGTTGTTGTTGTTGCTGCTGCTGTCTAAGGCGGTGACTGTATCTTGACCACCACAGCAATGTCCTAAACACAGCCCAATTTAAGTTTCTCGGACAGCAACTGAGAGAATCTCCCTTCACTCGTCCAGCGGAGAGGGAAGATCTTTAACGTCACGCGAACAGGGAATAGCTGAGACACTGGCTTAACGTCTCATCTGAAGCACAGTGCCTCCGATAATGCCTCGCTTCCCCCATCTTCCCCCACCTCCCACTTCTCTCCTAAATGGCCCAGTTCTAATTTGAAGATGGTTTCCCCAACCCCCCCCCTCAGAGCCTAATAGCGTCAGCTTGGACTGTGCGAGTCCAAGTCCCGGCATGATGCAAAGGGCAGTCAAACGACGAAATGCTCTCTTCCTGCCTCAACGCTGTTTTTTTTATCCGTTGCGAGCCTTAATGGCTGCGGTATTGACTCTGCAGTTAACAACGCAGAAACATTTGGCATCGATTGATGTGCCTTCAGTCCTCTCACTCCCGACAGCCTGCGGAGGAGAGAAGGTGTGAGAACAGAGGACTTGGTGGGGGGTGGGGGGGCTTTACCTCTTCCTTGCCTGAGGGGTGAGCCTGCCCTTCTGTTGAACCGCAGAACTACAGAGATTTACAAAACATTCGACCCACTGTGTTCTGGGCTCACTCTTTGAAAGAATAATCCATTTAGTCCCATTGTATAATAATAACGGTTGTCTCCCCACAAACAGTGGCGGAATGAGTGACCTTATTTTTTTAAGGGATTATTACCCCCTGGAACCAATTACCCCCTACCACCAATTGACTAACAGCCAGGTTCCTACTTACTGCTGGTTAAACAGAGGCGTGTGTGTGTGTGTGTGTAGTAAGGATACTTGGTCAATGTTTCACCCTGACCAGACCCTCCCGGGAATCGAACGCAGGTCCCCTCGCTCGCGAGGCGAGTGCTTTAACCACTGAGCTACATGCTGTTGAATGCTCGCTGTAATGTTCTTCCAAAGGTTACCATCCCTTCGACAGTAATTGAACAGGAGTGTGAGAGTCAGCGTGCTTCACTGACGTGGTGGCAGAGTGCGTTAGTCATTTGAAGCTGAAATCCGTGAGGTTTGAGCTTGAATAATTAAAGAGCCAGGGAAAAGCGTGGAGGGTAGAAATAAACGAGTCCAAAGCTCTACAACAGTCGGTAAATCTCTGGTCTCCCGAGTCACAAGATTGTGGGCTTCAAAGCAACATCTCTCCCTGTGCATTGTTCGAGAGCATCTCAAAGAGTATCCAGAAGAGAGTATTTCTCATTCGGGGTACTATCCGCCAATTCCCCCCCACTTTGGCAGCGTCCTCCTCCTGCTCTCCCTCAGAGAGTCACCCAGCGTGATCAGCTGGCCAGACTGCCTGCTCGCTGGGCTCTGGAGTCCATGGTTCTCCCTCCTTCAGCCCTTCTGCCCGTCCTCTTCACTCCGTCGTCACAAAGACCAGGTCTTGTCTGGCCATCGACCTCCTCTTTTTCCTCCTCTCCTTGACCTTGTTAGCCGCCTGATCCACTTATTTTTAATTCAACCAGTTCTTCCCTGGAATGCTCTCAAGTCAGCATTTTCTTCTCTTCCTGACTTGACCTCTGCCTAGGGTTAAACTAGTTAAGTCAAGAGGCCTTCCTAAACCACCCCTGTGCATCATTCTTTGGGCTGTCTTATCTGGTGCGTACCAGGCTCCCGGCCCTAAGACCTTGAAACTGCTACTCTGGCATGTTTCTTTGTTCTGGAAAATGTCACTTGGTCGAACTTCTTTGATAGCTTTAAAAACCAGTGTGTACCAGCCAGCCGACCGCTAGCTTCCATTTCACAGCCGACTTCAAGGGTTTCGTAGGTCATTCGATGGCCCATTTTCCTTATTAAACGACAGCGAGCAGCACATTAGCCATAATCATACGAATCAACGCTTATGGTCATGATCGTACATAACATAATCACCCAGAATGAATCATTATTTACAAGATGAAATCGTTCGTTCACTCCCTTGGCTGTTTGTGGGGACGTCGCTGTGCGCAAATTCTGGTTCATTCTGTGAGGGGCTTTGAAACTGATGTGTAAGGCACTGAATACAAGTCATTGTATTTCAAGCGTCTTGATTACTGCGAGGCAAACAGAGTGTGGGTGGGAGTAAGGAAACCTGGCCAACATTTTCTCCTGCCTGGGAATCGAACCCAGGTCTCTCGCTTGCGAGGCGAGAGCTCTAACCACTGAGCTAACAGGACTCCACAATATTTGCGGGATGAGAGTCTCGATGATAGTCTCAGAGCTTTTCAGTCTCGAAAACAGACCTCTGAAAGAAGTTTTCTTATCATCTTGTGCAGTGATGGACTGGGTTTCTCTTCTCTACATCAGTGACTATTGTATATACTTTGATAAAGTGCCTCATTAAGCACTCTTCTTTCAGACGAAGGTTATTTTGTACATTATATTTATCCATATTATTATGACTGATCCTCTTAGGATCACAGCTATTTGCTCCTCTGGTCTACACTCTGGTGTGCCTTGAAGGAGGCAGAGGATGGGGCGAGACGGAGGGACTGCGGGATGGAGATCTACAGTCTGTGGACAGAGCGGCTGAAGGCCTGACCGCAAATGGTGGGGCGGGCTGGGCAAGGCGGGGGGGGTGAAGCAAGCCGGAGCCCGCTGAGCGGAGGGAGCGGACAGGTTGGTAGGGAGTATTTAGAAGGTCGCAGAGGTAGGAAGGAGCAATTGGCTGCTGTTTAGGCGGTTGAAACTTTGCCACCTGCTCTTACCTTGCGCCAGACTTTTTTCGGCCCTAATCTCTTGTGACATCTTTTCGAAAGCAGCTTTTACAGAGAGCGAGAGACAGAGCGGTGTGCGACAGGGGGTCACGGCAGAGAGTTGCGTTTTAGTCGGGGACGGTGATGTAGCCTGGGAAGATGTGATGCGTGATTAAGGATCGGATATGCTTTGCTATCCTCTCCTGCAATCACTTGAAGTGGCCAAAAGTTGCCTTGAAACGACATGTCGGGCAACTTTGATGGGATGAGACACGACAGCTTCAGATCGTTCAAAGACCCACTCCGTGACTTTGAGCTTTCTCTCTGATATCTCTTCGTGTGTGGGTGTGTGTGCGTGTGGGTGTGTGTGTGCGTTGTTTGTCTGTTTGTCCGTGCGTGCGCGTTTGTCTGCGTGTGTGTGCGTGTGCCTGGGTTTGTCTGCGCGGGTGTGCCTGAGTGTATTCGTGTGTGCGTGTGTGTGCGCGCGCGTATGTGTGTGTGTTCGTCTCAGTGTGTTTGTGTGTGTGTGTGTGTGTATGTGTGTTTTTGTCTCAGTGTGTTTGTGTGTGTGTGCACGTGTTTGTGCGTGTATGTGTTTGAGTGTGTTTGTTTGCGTGTGCGCGTGTACGTGTGTGTGTGTTTGTCTCAGCGTGTTTGTGTACGTGCACGTGTTTTTGTGTGTGTTTGTGTGTGTGTGTTTGAGTGTGTTTATGTGTGTGTGTGTGTGTGGGCGCTCGTCTTTTTTTTCCCTTTCCTATTCAACGAAAAAATGGCATTTACACAGCGCAGGACAGAGTGTTCAGCGCTCTTTGAGATGTCTCACAGAATATCCTGTAAAGTGAATTGGTTCGTGGGTGACTGAACGGAAAGTGGGCCGACCGCTTGACTCTTTGTTGTACAGTATTTCTGCATTGTGACAGCATTAAGCCTCTAAATTTAGCCGTTCAAATGGCCCTTCAGGTGATAACATTGGCGTATGGGAATACAGACAATTTTTTTTGACACATCATCCATCTCAACCTCTGGCTCTTCTCCCTCTCTGTCTCTGCCCCCCTCTCGCTGTCTCTGTCTGCCTCTTCTCTTCTCTTCTCTTCTCTTCTCTCTCTTCTCTCTCCGACCATCACCATCAAAGGTGATGGATGGCGTCTCTCGACTTTATTATTTCCTATCAGAACTGGGATGAGCGAAGAGCAATGATGGTGAGGGACATGGGAATGAGGTGGGGGGGGGGGGCTGGGGGGGGTGGGGGGGAGAACGAGCAAGAGGAGTTATATCTATATAAGGTCTTCAAACTCTTGTAGCCGTGGTGAAACATTCCTGGCCTTCTCAGTGTTGATTGAAGAGCTTTGAGCAACAACGCAGTGTTAGAGGAACGAGCTGTGAGCAACGGCAAGGCTGTCTTGAGAGAAGACGATTTAGAGAGCCTCACAAAGGTGAATAGAATTGCAAAGGGGATTGAAAAATTGAGGTTAGAGCACTCGCTTTGCAAGCGAGAGACCTGAGTTCAATTCCAGGCAGAGGGCCAAACCTTGGGCAAGTTTCCTTACTCCACACAGAGCCTAATAATAATCCCTCCAAAACCAAAAACAATAATAAATTGGTCATTTACAATCTACAACTGTTTGTGGGACATTGCTGTGCGCAATTGGCTGCCGCGTTCGCCCACAAATGTACAGTCAATTCACTTTACAGTGTGTTCTGTGAAGCGCTTCGGGACGTCCTCCTGACGCGAAAAGGGCTATATCAAATGCAAGGATTATTATTATTATTATTATTAAAAAACTCAACGCAGACTAATACTTTGGGATGCACTGCATTGAGACAGTAGGAACAAGAGGACGTAAGCTTAGAGTTGTGAGGGGGAAGTTCAGGAAGGATATCAAGAAGTTTCTCTTTACCAGAGGGTAAAGAGATTATAATAATGATCCTTGCATTTGATGCAGCGCCTTATCACATCGTCGGAGGCGTCTCAAAGCACTTCACAAAATATACTGCCAGGTAAACCGAGCCGTGTGGAGTAAGGAGACTTGCCTAAGGTTTCACCCTGGCTGGGAATTGGACCCAGGTCCTCTCGCTTGTGAAGGAGAGCACTCTAACCACTGAGCTACAGAGCTCCACGGTACATGTTACATATTCAGTGAGGCTTAAGCATCAAATTCTTGCTGATCAGGACTTGTTGTTGGAAAAGCACGGAAGCTTAGCGTGGGCAGGGATTACAGACAGACCTGGAGTGCTGACGGATGTTAACACAACATTTTATATCACAAAGAAAAGAACATTGCAACGAAATCATTCAATTATTGACGTGAGATTAGCATCGCACAAGCACAAGCTGTGTGCCTTCTTACAACATTCCTCGAGCCTCTCGCCAAGTCTCCCGAGCACTTACTGTCACCCACAAAATATACGGTCACTCTACTTCACAGGATATTGTGTGAAGCGCTTTGAGACGTCTCAATCTCAAATGCAAGGATTATTAATATCGCTGTCAAGTAGGAACCCGGTTGTGAGTCGATTGGCGCATCACCATTTCCAGGGGTGATAATCCCTGCGAAATGATAATAATTTGGTCAATCAGCGTTCATGTTGGCTGCCACGTTTCGCCCACAAAATACACAGTCGCTCCACTTGACAGTATTGTTCCGTGAAGCGCTTTGAGACGTCTCGAAGGCGCTGTATCAAGTGCAAGGATTATTAAGTGTAGTGGCTGTGTGTTTCAAAGGCAAACGCAGCAGCAAGCTCCTACATTAGACCATCAGACCGGGCCGCGAGCTCGGACTGCGAACTGGTAAAATGCACCAGAACTCGGCCCCAGATTATTGGCACCTTGAGTGATACCTATGTCCTTATGGAATGAAATTGGTTGGATTAAAAACACATTGATATTCATCAGGACGTCATATCCTCACTGCCCCTCGTGTATCTCTGCGCGTTATTTATTGATTATGGGAGTAAGATGAATGTGGAGCGTTGACGCTTGACGTATAATTCAAACTGAGCCGCCATCACAATCCGTAATAACTACAGCAACTTGCACTTACTCAGTGCCCTTTCCTCTAACTCACACACCCCACCTCCCACCCCCCACCCCAACTTCCTTCCCCATCTCCAGGTCACGCCTGAAGACCTTCCTCCTATAAAGTGGTTAGAGCACTCGCCTCGCAAGAGAGAGAGAGAGAGAGAGAGAGGACCTGAGTTCAATTCCCAGCTGGGCAAAATCTTGGGCAAGTTTCCTTACTCCACACACATACACACACACACATACACTCACACACGTCTGATAATAATCCCTCAAGAAAAAGGTAATAATAATTTGGTCACTCAATCCACGCTAGGGCTTGGGAAAAGAAAACGCTGATGCTCTTTAAGATGCGGTGGAAGCAGACAGTGTTGATTCTTTCGAGAGCAAATTAGCTAGGGAGTTCTGTTCGGAAATACTCTCTAAGATGAAAGAATATTGCGTCTGTGTAATGATAATAAAATAACAATAATCCTGGCATTTGATACAGCGCCTTATTCGAGACGTCTCAAAGCGCTTCACAGAATATACGGTGAAGTGCACATTTTGTGGGCGAAATAATAATAAATAGATGACCGCTCTCGTGTCTGTTGTGGCGCCTTTCACATCGGGAGGACATCTGAAAGCACTTCATGGGAATTCACTGGAAAGTGTGGCTGATGTGGATTTGTTAGTGAATAAACAGCAGTAACAAATCCTCGCAAAGCAGCTGTGAAAATGCCTGAGTACGACAGCAATCTGGAGAATCTCCAATCCACCCCCCCACCACCCCCTCTCCCTCTCCCTCTCTCTCGCGCTGGTTTAAGATAATAATTATCTGTAAGCAGCTTAGGCAAGGCTGACTATTCAGCTTCTTTCCGTGTTTTTTTTTTACCTGTGGCTTTTGTGTGCTTAATCTTTTGCAGTTGTGAAGCTACAAGTGTTGAGAAAGGGCTTTAATCCACACAAACTCCTTGTACAGTATCTGTACACCTCCCTGCCTCCCTTATCTACATAATCCATTGCCGCACAATGTCAAATTAGTATGTTAACGCTCAGATCCTGTTAACTTAGGCGGTCAAAAAGTCAAATAATTAATTTATCTTGCCCCCCCCCAAAAAAAATATATACCACTTTAATCCCCTCCAAGCCCAATTTATCCGAATAATAGTGTCAAATTATTTCTGCTTGGTTCACTTGAATTACCTGGTGTGCTTCTCACCAACTGCATTGAATCTGGCTAATGATCTACCCTTGATCATTTCAGTCCATCTGTTTACCTCCCCACACCCCTACCGCGGAAAGCCTCCACCTTGCCCATTCTTGACCCACCCCCCACTCCATCTGAAGCTCTTTAAGATGTCCCCTATGACCTGCTAACTCCATAGACTGTCCACTCCCTCCGCTCAGGCGTGTCCGGCCTGCTCCATGTCCCCCGCCTGGCCTGTCCCACCATCAACAGTCAGGCCTTCAGCCTCTCTGCCCCCACCCTTTGGAACTCCCATTTCCCCACACTCCCGTCGGCTCTCCCCTCCCTTGCTTTCTTCAAGACCTCTTCAAACGTGCCTCCGGTCACCCTCCTACCTCTACCCTCCCACCCCTATTCTCCCTGCCCTACAACCCTCCAAATCCCAGCCGCCAACTGGGGTCCAAATGCCTGAAAGGAAGCCCTCCCAGGGTGAAAGGCGCCGTGTAAATGTCATTTGTTGCTGTTGTTGTCCTCCTGACGTGCAGGGTGCTCTCTCACAAGATGAATTCGGATAAAGAAGACCCCTTGCCTGGTGCGGTCTGGTCCCTCCAGACCACCCACATCACAGCAACGAGCCGAGCGTGTCACCGTGCCTTGTTGCTCGAGCTGTTTGTCAGATTAGACGCGGGAATCAGAACCACAAAGGGTGGAGAAGATGGGAAAGGAAGAAGAGTGTGTGTGAAGGCGGCACAGTTTATCCCTGTGCTGTTATCTCCAGGCTCGATCCTTTGACGGGGTTTAAAACATAATCCTCGCCTGGAGCTGGGAACAGTCAATAGCAACAGTAATCCCATGTGGGCCTACGTTTTGATAGCTTTGCTTCTCCTCTACAAGCCTGCCTTTTGCTATCTAAATCTAGTGTCTCTAACAAGTGACACATGCACACAACACATTCAGCATCTCGTTGACCTTTGTGGCTGTTCTGTTAGATACGTTTGAGGCTTGCATTCTGACGACAATTTGGAAATCAAACGTCCCATTAGTTTTCTGAATGTGAGAGAAACGGTAACTTTATTGTACAGTATTTGTACTGCTATATCCCACAGCCTTCGCTCGACTGACTCTGGGTCCTGCTTATCCTCGTGCCCTCCCTTCCACTATCGGTGGGCGCTCTTTCAGTCACTATGCCCCAAAACTCTGGAACACCCATCCTCTATCCCTCCACCTTGACCCCTTCCTCCCCCATCTTCAGCTCTCACCTGAAGACTTTCCTCTTCGACCTCGCTCAGCGTCGTGCTCCGTCACTGTCTAGCGCTCCAGGACGCAAAACGACCGAATCATTCACTGTATCCAGCGATTTGGGACGTCCTCCCGACGTGAAAGGTGCTCTATATATGTAATTTTGTTGTTGTGGTTGTTGTATATTTTGTGGGCGAAACGCAACAGCCAATTACGCTCAGCAGTGTCCCATAAAACAGTCGTGGATTAAGCAACCAATTTATTATTATCATTATTTTTGGAAGGGATTATTACCCCTGGAAAAGTGATCCGACTAACATCCCACTTCCCGCACGTGCGTGTGTGTGTGTGTGTGTGTGTGTGTGGAGTAAGGAAACTTGTCCAACATTTTTCCCTGCCTGGGAATGCTCTAAACACTGAGCCTCAGGACATCTCTCCGCTTTGGTCCCACTGATTTCTGCACCCAGAGACCCATTTTGTATCTATCATGCACACTCCGTGCATGCACATAAGCAGTCATTAATCACTTGCAAAACGCGCAGATAGCCTGACGCTTATTTCAAGCTTAAAACGTGCCTTTTATTTATCTTCGCTGCTTTGGAAATGACTGATTTAAAGCTTGTTTTACCCGGGATCAGGGAACGCATATCAACACTGGTCAACACAATTTGTCTCTTCCTTTTTGACAGCACAGTGCCTTCGGTCATCGTGTCTCCCCCACTCCGTCCACCCAACCCACTTGGCCCTCACCCTTCCAAATCCGACCCCCTGCTCGGGTGCAAAACCTCAACCTTATCACGTGCCTCTAACAATTCGGGCTGATGGGGGAATTCATCCTTGTTGCTCTCCTCTGCTTCGCCTCTAAATCCCAGGCGTCCCTCTTGTGTTGGGAATCTACCAGATAATATGTCCCCCATCACCATCCAAACACAATGTCGTGTGGTGTTCAGATGCTGTGGTGTGGGCAGCGTGGTTGATAGGTTTTTAAGCACGTCGCAGAGGTAAGGTGGGCGAGAGCGTGGAGGGAATTAATAATAATAATCCCTGCATTATTATTGCATATGGTTACGGAATATGGTTGGCATCGTTCTTACCCATCTTCCCTCATCAGCGCCTTGGGACGTCCTCCCGACGTGAAAGGCGCTCTATAAATGGAATCTTGTTGTTGTTGTTGTTGCTACAGCGCCTTATCACGTCTTCGAGACGTCTCAAAGCGCTTCACAGGATACGCTGTAAAGTGAAGTGGCTGTATATTTTGTGGGCGAAACGCGACAGCCAATTGCGCACAGCGGGGTCCCCACAAACAGCCGTGGATTGAGTGACAAAATTATTTTTATTTACTTTGAAGGAGTTATTACCTTTCGGAGAGGGGTGATAGGCTCGCAGAGCGTGGTGCAGGAAGAGGAGAGGCAGAAAGAGAGAGAGAGAGAAAGAGAGAGAGCGAGAGAGACAGAAAACTTTAGGTAAGTCACTAATTATATTTTTATCTTCTCCAATTAGTGGTGTTCTGAATGCAAGCAGGAAATTTAATTAAACGCATGTCCTGAATACTTGGCACGGACTCGGGATGTCTCGGTGTTTTCAATTAGCAGCTGCGACTTGGGTTTTGAAACGAATACTCTTCCCACTTCCGAGGGGCAGAGTGAAAGATCGGTGTCATTGGATACCTTAATGGTCACTTCAATCCTTCCCCAACCTTTCTTTCCCTTCATTTGGAACTCTGGAAAATTCACCCTCTATTCCCCCGCCTTGCCCCCAAACCCCCCCCCCCCCCCCCCACCTCCTTCTCCATCTTAAGACCTTCTTCTCCTGATGTGAAGGGCGCTGTGTTGTTGGTGTTGTTGGTTGTTGTGTCTTGTGCTGAGCCCTTTGGGACAAACGGAGCAGGGTTTTTAATATGTATCGTTGGCCCGAGTTTATATTAATATGTATTTTGAGACTGTTGTGATACTGTGATCACACGTGACGAGGGAACGGTGGCCCAGTGGGATTTGTCATTCAATCCCACTTTGCCGCCTGAATTCTGAATAAATGAACCATTGACGGAATACGGTTGGCATCGTTCTTACCCATCTTCCCTCATCAGCGAGAGCACGGGTCAGCGACGCAGGAAAGCTCCCTCTACGCTGCGCGGCCGTCCGCACTTCCAGGTCAGGATTGGAGACGGAATGAAGCTTCCTCTACGCTGTGCCTTTGTGTTTCTGGCTAAAGGTGGTTCTCCATCAACCGCTGGCAGAAAATAGCTGCAAGCTGTGAAAGGAATTATCCAAACTGTAAGTGCAGCAACAGAGGCTGACATCAAGCTGTGCGGTGGGCTGTCAGCCCGGACATCTTTAGCCAGAGGCCATCTTTAACTTCTCAGTCGAGCTTTCTTGTTGTTCCTGATCCTTTGCTCCTCGCCACATCGAGAGGAGGAGCGAGCGGCTGAGCAATGCTGACTCCCTCGCTCGAAAATACACGTTAATAATAACGGTAATAATCCACGTGTTTGATATAACACTTTAATCACGTCTTCACGACGTCTCAAAGCGCTTCACGGAATATATTGCAAAGTGGATTTGCCCACAAAATGCAGTCAAGACTTGATATCAAACGCCTATTATTATTATAACAACAAATTAGACCCGAATAGCGCCCTTCATGTCGGAAAGACGTTCGTTATATAGCAATCATTTAACGTCAGGAGGATGCTTCAAGGCGCTTCGCGTGATATCACCGTAAAATGCAAATGCAGCGTCGCTCCAATATGTGTTTCATTCCAAACTCAAACCAGACCCCTGAGGTGAGAGGCGAGAAACTGAATCAGAATCCTCGGACGTACGGCAGATGTATTTTAGCAGCAAACTTTAGGAGCGATCTTTCATTCAGAAGATTGATCAATGCTCTCCGGAAGGCTCGGCTGTTTGTGATATCAAAGTGAATTTTGCCCCAGCTTCAAATGAAACCTACAGAGAGCTAATCAAATCGAGAGCATGAAGGTTTTTCCTTCAAGGGGAGCCTGTAGGTTGCAATCTTCCCTGGGAGATCAATGACTAAACCAAATAGCTGGATTATATTTCTGCTGGAGCTTTCAGATCGCATTGTCTTGTTACTGCCAATTTGCAGTGTTTTTCACGAGTCAAAGATGTCGGTTTTTTTTCCCCCCCCGTTTGTCAAAAGGGAAGGCAGCAGAAGGGGAAAGAGAGAGAGAGAGAGAAGGAGAGAGAGAAAGGCTTTTTATCTTTCTTGTTCGATGCACCAACGTAGCAGAAGAGGGAAGGGGTCCGGTGTTGAATGGGGTAATTTTGGGACAGACACCAGAAAATGTTTATTTAACACAAGGTTATTTTCAGAAGCAGCTTGATGCTGTAATAAGTGGGGAGGGGGGATGTGGTGGTTGGGGAAGACCCTCCTCTTCGACCATGCCATCACCCCCCCCCCCCCCTTCCCTTCCCCTCGGGTCTGAAATGCTGTACTCTGTCCAGCTCCTTGGGATGTCCTCCCGACGTGAAAGGCGCTATACAGATGTCATCTTCTTGTTGTTGTTGGTACAGCACCTTATCACGGCCTCGAGACTTCTCAAAGCGCTCTGCAGGGTTCCACTGTGTAGTGACTGTGTGTATTTGTGGAGCGAGCGAGCCATCTTATTCTTGAATTTCAAATCGAAATAACTATTAATATTCATGGAATGCCCTCACTCTCTATATTCTTCTCTCTCTCGCTCTCTCTCTCCACCCTCCCCCCCCCCCCCCCCACTCCCCCTTTCACTTCTCCGCCTTCGCTAATCATATATGCTGGAAATGATCCTACCTTATCCCCCACGTTCAAAGTAATTAAATTCAGCCTGTGTTAGACAGACTAAGTGCAGCTGGGTGATATCCATCTTAGGATCTCGCTGCCTATTTTGGTCTGATTAGATACAAGGAGCCCCTGGGAAAAGGTTGCTCGTCGGGTAACATATTCTCAGTATTATTCTCTTATATCATTAAATCATAGAATCTTACAGCATGGAAGGAGACCATTCATTGCAATCCTCCCCCCCCCCCCACACATCCTTATAACAACAACAATCCTTGCATTTGATATAATGCCTTATTCACGTCTTCGAAACGTCTCAAAGCGATTCACAGATGAGACTGTGGAGTGAATTGACTGCATTTTGTGACTGAAACGCGGCAGCCAATTGTGCACAGCGGTGTTCCCACCAACAGCCGTGGACTGAGTGAAGATGGAGCGGAGGGCAGGAATCTCCCCACTGCCTCTCAGCCTCTCCAGTTTCCAAATCCTTCATCCAATTATTGCAGCGTGTGAGGCTGGGGTCCCTTGTGTTTTTTCCTTTTAAATATTGAATGGCATTTACTTTCATTCAGAACCGCCCGGTGCAATGCGAATCGCTGCTGTGCAAACAATGCGATGAGCAAATATTGTGCTGTATTCCATTGCTCCCAATTGTATTCCATCACTGTTAACCGCTTTTGGGATGCCCTCCAGATACGAAAGACGCTGTGCGTCAATGTCAACGTGTATTGTATTGAAAAGCCCTTTACAATGGCCAAAGGGAAGGTCGAAGAGGAAGGTCTTTAGACATGTATGTGGGTGTCTGTGTGTGAGAGCGTGTGTGGTGTGTACACGTATGTGTGTGTTAAGCGTTCTGAGACGCTACCGTGTGGAAGACACTATATATAAGTGCATAAGTTGTTGTGTGTGTGTGTTTGAGTGTGTGTATGTGTGTGTGGAGCAACAGCACATTGGTAACTGCTCATCGATGTCTTTAATTATAAAGGCAATGGCTCGTGTCACCTGTCCATGCTGTTGTCAGAGGAGGTTGTCGGGAACGATTTGAAGGTGTCTTATTGTGCCTTTTATTCTGATAATCGATACCTATCGACTTCTGGTGACAGGGATGATGCTATCTAAAGCTGTTTGGTGATTGTGTCTTTCCAAGTGAGATTTCCACTCTCCTCCCAACACACACACACCCTCCGCACTGGGAGAGGGTGAGGAGGGAGTGGCTGATTGTCTGAGATGCCATCCTTTTCGAACGATCCCAGCGACTTGTAACATCGAGATATCTCGAAACGCTTTGCAGGATTTTCTGACCTGCTGTGGGAAATCCTGTCAACAGGACACAGATGGGAAGCTGCTTAATGTCTCATCTAAAGGATGGTGACTCCCACAATGCTGCGTTCTTTGCCCCCCCACCCACCCACCTCCAGCACTGCCCGCAAGCTTTCTCCACCCCAACCCCCCATAAGCTTTATGATTATTAAGTGAAAGTTAAAGACATGAAGTTCATTTACCTGTTATTGAAGTGGCATTAAACACTGGTACTTAATGCTGTATGACGCTCTTCTGAAGCACTGTTTGACTACTTATAATTAACATTAATAATGCAAGACAGATTCGTATTAATAAATAATTCAAAGTTGAACAGCGTATAATTACTCCAGAGAACAGCGGAACTCAGGACAATTATTCTATACACTTTTTAAAATATATATATATTAAAAAATTCACATCTGGGAATAATGACAGGAACTGTGAATATAAGAGGCTATTAGCTCAGTGGGTGAGTTGTGAATTCACAGACAGATAGACCCTTCGAAGCCCTTTTTGCGGTATTTCTCTGTAAAGTGAGTCGTTTTGAGGACTAAGTCCTGTGTTTAGGGCTTCGTGTACTTAGGAGCTTTAGCCCCGAGTCTGGGAAAACAAGAGATAATAATAATTCTTGCATTTGATATAGTGCCTCATCACGTCGCTGGGATGTCTCTAAGCGTTTGACAGAATTCACTATGAAGCGAACTGATTGTGCATTTTGTGGGCGAAATGCAGCAGCCAATTACGCACAGCAGTGTCCCTACAAAAAGTCGTGGATTGAGTGACCAATTTTTTTAAAGAGATTATTACCCCCGGAAAAGCAATCCGAGTGCTCTAACAGGCCTCCGCAAGTGTAGTTACAACACAAGGATGCAGCCCCTAAACAAATTCCCAGATCATCTCAAACCGCCAAGAAAGGCTCATCTGCAACAGGGCTACAATTTGCTCGAAATTGAATCCAATGATTGTTTTATGTGTGAGATTCCCTCTCACTCTCTCCCTCACTCTCTCTCTTTCACTCGCTCCGAGTCAGGAGGCTTGCGTTCCAAGCCGACGTCAGGGACTACAAGCTCACATTGCTGGCGGGGTGGGGAATGGGACGTCCCAAAGCGCTGGGCTTAGAGGGAGCAGAAACTACTTCTAGATGCCCGCATCCCCAGCTCAATCCCTTGCCGTTCGAGCTCAGGTGAACGGTCAGACGAAACCAATTAAAAACATCTCACAATCACAGCTGTCCCTGTCACTCTCTCTCACTGTTTCTTTCTCTCTCTCTCTCTTTCTCACATTGAGTTCTGCTCTCGCCACAGATGCTCCGAGTGTTAATTGCCTGATGTGTGTGCGTGTTGATAACATGCTGCGCGGAGGGAGTTCTGACACTTTAAAACCCTCTGCAAGGACCTCCCCGGTCTCCCTGTCTCTCTCCACTATGTTTGCCTACAAAATACAGTCACTACACCTTAAAGAAAGACTTCATAAACTCCCTTGGATTAGATTCCAGCCTGTAACTCACTTGCAGGGCTGCCTGTTATTCTACCTACAATTAATTCAAACCCCTTGGATAGGATTCCTTCCTGTAATTAACTTCCACGCATCATTATGTGATACATTTGTTTTAATTTACTGTCAGTTAAGATTTTTCCCTGATGGAGAGAGACAGAGAGAAAGAGAAAATGAAACAGTGAGAGCGTGACAGAAAGCGAGTGACAGAAAACAAATGAGACAGAGAGAAAGTCAGAGAACGAGAGAGAGGGAGACAGAGAGGGTGAGAGAGCGTGAGATAGAGAGAAAATGAGTGAGAGATAGAGTGATTGAGAGAGACTAAGAGTGAGAGACAAAGAGTGAAAGCGTGAGCGAGAGTGATTACAGATGAGAGTGGGAACACTGAATGTTTCGAAGCTGGAAGCTCACTGGGGGGGGAGAGAGACGAGACTGAAACAGAATTAATTTTTGTGCTAAAAGTACGATTCATTAATAAGCTTCACTCTAAAGATCCGCAGGAAAAGCACTCGTTAAATATTTACTCAATATTTACCCGGAGGGTCAGCTTCTCCAGTGACTGAGTGCGAGCAACTGCGCACACGCACAGAAATTGCACACACACACACACGTGCTTGGGAGATCTTTAACATCCACCCAAGCAGGGCACAAACAGGGAGGGTGGGGGGAGTCGAGTTTAACATCTCATCCGAAGGACGGCATCTCCCAACAATGCAGTGTTTCCCACCCCCACCCCAGACAGCACTACATTGCAGTCAGCCTGGACTAGATGGGTTCCAAATCCTGACTTAAGAGGCTTTGGGGGTTACATGTCTCTATCGCGGGGCTGATGACAGGAATACAAGGATGATGAATGATCGTCGGCAGATATGCTTTAGGCTTGACTTGCTGCGCTGATAGGATTTTCAGGAGAGTGAAGAGTTCGTTCAAGTAAAGCCGTGAGCTTCACAGGAAAAGTATCTGCAGACACACGGAACAGCTTACTACAATAGCATCAACCTGCCTGCGTTTGCATTCATAGGTACATAGAAACTACAGCTCAGAAAGAGCCCATTCACCTTCCTCCTCGACCGTGCGTATGGTCACCTCCCCCACACCCCGCGCGGTGCTCCGCCATTAAGCGTTCCGGGACGCTGCTATGCTGGCTGACATGTTTCGTCCATAAAATAGAGTTACTTCAATTTGGGAGTTTTGGGATGTCTCAACAACGTGATGGGGCACTATAATAATAATAATAATTCTTGCATTTGATATAGTGCCTTATCACGTCTTTTGAGACGTCTCAAAGACGCGATAAGTGAATTGGCTGTATATGTTTGTGGGCGAAATGCAGCAGCCGATCGCGCACAGCAGTGTCCCACAAACAGTTGTGGATTGAGTCGCTATTTCCAAGGCAAGGATCATTATTATTTATTATGTCAGGGAGGACATCACAAAGCTCGGGTTCAGGACCTTCGTTGACCAGCGGTTTGGACGTCCTCCCGACGCGAAAGGCGCCGTGTAATTGAAATGTTGTTGTTGACGGGGCAGGGAGCCATGGCTGTGAGGGGTGGGGACCGAAGGGGAAAGATGACCGAAAGCGCGGTTAATGAAGTCTTGAAATGGGCCGTGAAGAAAGGGAGAGCAGCAGGGAGTAGTGACTGACCGGGAATGACAGGGAGCAGGACTGGAGGGAAAGCTCGTTCACAGGGCCAGCAAATGCACAATGCGCTGTGATTTGCTGCAGGGCCATTAATCTGTTTGAATCACAGCAACAGGAGAGAGACACGGAATGCGATCGATCAATACGGGGAGGGGGGGGGTAGGGAGAGAGACTGACAGAGAGTGGTAGAGTAACAGACAGGCAGACAGACACGGTGAGAGACTTCAGTCAGTGGAGAGAGACAGAGAGAGAGAAAGAAGAGAGCGTATGAGGGAGGTATTATCAATGGGAGAGAGAAAGTAGACAGAGAAAGAGAAAGACATCATCAATTCTTAAGAAATCCCGTTTCAAATACCACAAATTAGATGTTTATTTGGATTTGTTAACCCACCCAGCCTTGCTGTATCCAGCCCAGTCTCGCCCTATGCCTCATCCTGTTCACAAAATGTGCAAACACCCAGGTTGGGGTGGGGGTGGGGGGGGACTAACGATGTGGAGTCCTGCAGCTGAGTGGTTAGAGACGCGATAAGGCACTATATCAAACGCAAGGATTATTATTAATATGCGTAACTGCAATAAGCTGCTGTTATTGTGGATGGATGGATGGATATGTAGTGTTCTGCTGCCACCGCGTGGCTAGGCATTGCAGCTTGCTGCACTCAGTGCCTTCTTGTCTGTGTTGTTTTGGTCAGCTGGGTGTCTGACACATGCGGAAACCCAACAGCAAACCAAAAGGGTATCCAAATCAAACTGAGAATTCCAATCTGTCCTTCCAGGTCCCACTGATGAGCCGGGCTGTGCTGGGCTGGGCCGTGCTGTCATCAGCAGTGAGTGCCCTGGAGTGCCTCCCTCATACGCTCTCTTCTTTCTCTCTCTGTGTCTCTCTCCACTGATTGAAGTCTCTCACCGTGTCCGTCTGCCTGTCTGTTACTCTATCACTCTCTCTGTCTCTCTCCCTGCCCCCCACCGCCCCCCAACCCCTGGAATACAACCTCCGGCTCAAGAACTGGACCGGAGACCGTCACACAGGACTGGCTCGAATCCGACACCCTCCTCTTCCCCACCACCCCCAACCCCCAGCTCGGGTCTGAAATGCACTGTGTACACTGTCCAGCGCCTTGGGACGTCCTCCCGACATGAAAGGCGCTATATCAATGTAATCTTGTTGTTGTCAAAACCTTAGGCGCGTTTTCTTAATCCTTCCGCTCGACCTCTGTTTACCCGGCAGTAAGTAGGAAGCCAATTGTCAGTCAATTAGCAGATCGCTTTTCCTCGGGTAATCATCCCTTCAAAAATAATAATAATTTGGTCACCCAACGCTGTTTGTGGGGACGCTGCTGTGCCGCAACTGGCTGCCCACAATATACACAGTCACTACACTTCACGGTATATTCTGTGAAGCGCTTTGAGACTTCTTGAAGGTGTGATGAGGTGCTGTATTAAATGCAAGTATTATTATTATGCCCAAAGCAACAGGAGGAGGTGGAGAAGGAGAGAGGTGGGGGCTAGAGAGAGGAGAAAAGGGGGGAAGAGAAGGCAGGAGAGGGAGGGGAGGAGGAGGGAGGTAGAGAGAGGGGGGGGGAGGAGGAGGATGGAGAGTGGGCTGGAGGGAGAGAGAGGGAGAGGGAGGAGTGAGGAGAGGAGGAGAGAGAAGGGGAGGGAGAGAAGAGGAAGGAGAGGGAGAGTGTGTGGGGGGGGAGAGAAGAGGGGGAGAGAAGAGGGAGGAGAGCAGGAGGGGGGAGAAGGAGAGAGGAGAGGGAGTGAGGAAGGGGGAGAGGAGAGGGAGAGAGGAAGTGGGGAGAGGAGAGGGAGGAAGGGGGAGAGGAGAGGGAGGAAGGAGGAGAGGGAGGAAGGGGGAGAGGAGAGGGAGGAAGGGGGGAAGAGGAGAGGGGGGGAGGGGGGAAGAGGAGAGGGGGGGAGGGGGGAAGGGGGGAGAGAGAGAGAGAAAAAAAAACTGCCTCAAAAAACAGCCTCACAATCGAGGGCTTTGTGGCATCATCGGCAACGACAACAACCACCACCACCACCACCTCCCCCCCCACATCCCCACCCTCCCCGCTCCCTCTCCCCCAAACCCCCACCCCCGCTCCCCCCACAACACACACACACACACACACACGCACACGAGAACAAAAAAAAGTTTGGACGCCCCCGTCTCGGAACGAACGCGGCGGCGGCGCCATTTTGCCTGTGTGCAGCGCGCAGGCGCGAACCCGCCTGACCTCCCCCCCCCTTCCCGGGGGCCGCCGCGCGTGCGTGCGCGCGCACCCGTTCCGCTCGCGCTCGAGAGGGAGAGAGAGAGAGAGGAAAGTCCGTTGAGATTCAAACTGGAGCGCGAGGGAGGGAAGCGGACCGGTTAGAAGCAACTCGGCGGTTGGGTTCCATCCCCTCACACACACACACTCACACACACACCCGCCCCCCCCCCCCCCCGGGGACCCGCGGCGAGGGAAGACCGGGCCGTCGCCGCGTTGAGGGCTGGTGTTTGAGCGAGGGGAATAGCTGCCGCTTGTTAGAGAGAGACCCCCCCCCCCTCCCCCATCCCGCTCCCGAACCGCCAACCGGTCGTCAACAGGGGGGGGAGGAGGAGAAGGAGAAGCGGGAGAAGGCGGCGGAAAGCGGACCGGTTAACAGCAACGGGCGGACCGGTTAGCAGCAACGGGCGGACCGGTTAGCAGCAACGGGCGGATCGGTTAGAAGCGACGGGCGGACCGGTTAGAAGCAACGGGCGGACCGGTTAGAAGCAACCGCTCCTCTTTCCCCCCACCCACCCACCTACCCACCCATGTGACCCAGGCCCTTGTCAGTGAAGCCACTCGTCTCCAAACCAGATATATATATATTTATCTTTAAATATATATATATATTAGCCCTCTGGCAGACTGGCAGGATGGTGTCGTGGCTCATCTCCAGGCTGGTGGTGTGAGTATGATCACTCTTCATTCTGTGTCTGTGTGTGTGTGTATATAATAATAATAATAATCCTTGCATTTGATATAGCGCTTTTCACGTCGGGAGGACGTCCCAAAGCGCTTCACAGAACACACTGTAAAGTGAATTGACTGTATATTTGTGGGCGAATGCGGCAGCCAATTGCGCACAGCAATGTCCCACAACAGTCGTAGATTGAAAATATGTGTTCAGAGAGTATTTATTTATATCTATCTATAATATTTATTTATATAGGTATAATATATATTTATGTTATGTAATCATCTTTGCAAATCACTCGTCATTCTTTATCTCTGTGGTTCAGAAAGTTTTTTTTATTGGTGTGTGTGTATGTGTATTATATGTATCGTATATATATATATTTGGAGTCAAGAGTTTCTTTGTTTGAAACTCCTTTTGAATTTTGTATCCCGATGATAATCCTCGCATTTTGGATACTACGGCGCCTTATTGCGTCTTCCGGGCGCTTCAAAGCGCTTCGCGGGATAACCCTGCAAAGTGTAGAGACTGTATGTTTTGTGGGCGAAATGCGGCAGCCAATTGCGCACACGTGTCCCCCACAAACAGGCGTGGTTATTTGGAGTCGAGTTTGTTTGTGTGAAACTTTTCTTTTTGAACTTCTTATGTGGTTTTTTTTCATGGGGTGGTGGGTTGGGGGGGCGGATCTTCTGCTACGGGTGTGCGTGCGCGTGAGTTGACGCAACTGCTTGGTCTGAACATGCTCAAACATACGAGGATTATGATTTTCTAAAAATTAATCCTACGTGCCAGCAGTTTTTCATGAGGAAACAAATTAGCTCATCGAGGTTTTGCAAAGAGCACCAACGCTGATTTCTCCCCCGTGTAATATAACTATATCCTAGTGCAAGGATCGCTATTAATTGTAGGTTGCGAAGATTATAGTATTTGTATCATTAATCACGATACATGCGAGGATTATTATTTTAAGAATTAATTCTAACTGCCCGGTGTTTGTTATACTTTTATAAGTGCAAGGTTTATTTCTCGTCATTGTCGAGTTTGTTTAAGGTGTTCAAAGACTTGTTTTGTATCTGCATGTTGTGTGTGAATTCGTAACGACTAGGCTGACGCTCCTGCGCTGCGCTGGGGGGGAGAGAGCGCTGCATTGTTGGGAGTCGCCGTTCTTCGTTTAGACGTTAAATCGAAATTCCCCATCTCTCCTGCTCAAGATTTCCCCCGTGGCGCTGTATGAAAAGCGAAGGGAGTTGGTCCAGGTCGATGTCTCCCAGTCTAGTTCTGGTCAGAGTATTATTAATAATAATCCTTGCATTTGATATAGCGCCTTATCACGTCGGTGAGACGTCTCAAAGTGCTTCACAGGATGTACTGTATAAAGTAAATCGACTGTGTATTTTGTGGGTGAAACGTGGCAGCCAATTGCACACAGCAGCGTGCCACAAACAATCGGGGATTGAGTGACCGAATTATTATCTGATTTAAGTTGAATAAAACCAGTTCTGCAGAGAAGAGCAACACCGCTGATTTCTCCCCTGTTCCCCCTTACCCTTGGGGGAAGGTTATGATCTATGCTGAACGAGCAGGCAACAGCAGCTTTGAATGGAGCATTTAGACTTGTATAAGATACCAGCACCATTTCCCCAAAGCAATGTTCTCAGATACACCAGGGCAGCAGGTTGAGAGATCACAGCTCATGGTGGGGGCGAAGGGGGTGAATGTGAAGATAGACCCCAGGAAGTGCATCTTTACACAAAAGGGGAGAGGGAATTCCCGGCGAGAACAGAGTTTGTAATGGGACATTGGACCCAGCTTATCCCTGTAAAGGCAGACAGGTCTGACATTTAATCAGCTGTGTTTAACACTGACCCACATCTCTTTACTCCCCGGTGCTTGCTTTGTATCTAATGAAGTGCGTGAAGGGTAGGGCTAACCTTTATATTTTCATTTAATGTCTCACACACACACACACACACATAAAAGCATCTCCTTTTTAAAGCCCACTTCTGAGTTTGCATGTTGGAGTGACCCTGGCTTGGGAGTGAGTGAGTCAGTGAATGGAAGGCAGACATTTAAGTTCGTTGCTCAAAAACAAAAAAGGCTTAGGGAGAGGTTAAGGAGAGAGAGTTTTACTGTAAATGGGCATGGAATGCTCGGCCCAAACATCGCTGGTTGAAGCAGAATCCATAATATCTCTTGAAAGGAAATTGGCGAAACATTTTGAAAAGGACAATTGCATATAATAATACTTGCGTTTGATATAGCGCCTTATCATGTCGTTGAGACATCTCAAAGCGCTTCACAAAATATACTGTCAAGGGTTGAGAAAAGGGGAGAGGGACTGGATGCAGAACTTTTTCGGTGCTGTGTAGTCTGGGGGGCAGCCAGGTGTCTAAAATGCATGAAAACCCATCACCGTGTTTAAGAATATCCAAAGCGAACTGCGGCTGCACCCAGTTGGTAAGCGAGCGGACGCACTATCTCGCACAGAGAGGGGAAACTGGTACGTGTTTGCTTGGCTACTCTCCGGCCTAGTGTAGAGCAGAAACGACAACTGGGAGCATCTTTCTCTTTTTCATTTTTAACTTCCTGACTGTCCAGCGCCTTGAGACGACCTCCTGATGCGAAAGGCGCTATACAAATATAATTTTGCGTTGTATTTTCTTTCTCTTTCTTTCTCTCTTTCTTTCTCACTGTGTTCACATTCTTTCTTTCACTTTTTCTTTCTCTTTTACATCTCTTTTCTCTCTCTCTCTCTTTCACACTTTCAATTTTTCTTTCTCTTTTACCCTCTCTTTCTTTTACCCACACTCTCTTCCTATCTCCGGAGTTTCCATGTGTAGGTTGGATGCATGGAATTCTCGGTTTGGTTTTCGATGCTCTTAAGCGCTGCGATGGGTTTCCGCTTTTCTCAGACACCTGTCTGGCCCTAAAAATATACATATCTCTCTCTCTTTCCCCCCTTTTTCTCTCTCTCTCTCTTTGTGCACAAACCTGTGGCAAGAGGTTTCTGTTTAGCTCCGCTAAGTGGGTTGGTTCCTGGCTGATGAAATAAAGTAATTAGCCATCACCTTGTGAGCAAAGCCTGACTCACTGCCTCTGAAGTTACAGCAGAGTCTCATCAACAAGCTGTAGATGTTGAAAGAGTCAAATCACTGGGGTTGGCATCGATCTCTCGCTCACTGCGGGCAGTTATGTGACTGCTTTATAGGCGAATGTGGCAGCCTGCTTTATAATCATAATAATCCTTGCATCTGATATAGTGCCTTATCATGTCATTGAGGTGCTTCACACAATATACCATAAAGTGGATTTACGTGTATTTTTGTGGGCAAACCCGACAGCCAATTGTACACAGCAGTGTCCCACGAACAGATGCTCTTGAGACGCCTTCAGGTGTGGAGGGCGCAATATAAATCCAAGTTGTTGTAATTGTGGATTGAGTGACCACATTTTTTTCTTTTGAGGGATTATTACCCCCAGAAAACGATCAGCCAATCGATTTAACAATTGGATTCCTACTTTTTGCTAGGCAAACAGAGGCATGTGGAGTAAGGAAACTTGCCTAACTATAACCAAAATGTCCAACGCAAAGCACAAACGCCCATGAAAAGAGTCACCAATTTTATTTGGGGGATTGTCCTGTTAGCCAGGACACCGGCTGGGAGAAACCTCCTTCTCTTTTCCAATAGCACTGCAGAGAACTTTAACGTCTACCTGAACAGGACACAGGCGGTGGAGCTCGGTTCAACGTCTCCTCCAAAGGACAGTGTCTCCGACAATGCAGCGCTCCTCCCATTGCTGTGTCAGAGTGTCAGCTTAAGACTATGCGAGATCAAGCCACAAAGTGGGTACTTGACCCCACAGCCTCCTGACTGGAGAGTGTCGGTGCCTGATCCGGGCTAGCACACAACACGTCAGGGAAGCGCTGAACTACAAATTCTTCCTGTTGTGATTGTTTGGTCGGTTGTTAATCTTATCTGTCCAGTCTCACGCCCTGGAGCTGGCTTCAGTCCTGGAATGATGCTTTATTTACGGATCCTGCTTCTGAGAAGGCTGTGTAGGAAAGCGAAAAGAGCCTCTTATTATTACCATGTTTGCTCATGTTGAGTTCTTGCAACTGCAGCCATAAAAGCAGCAGATTGTGTGCTGTGAAAATTACGGAATTGTATCCCTGTTACCCCAGGCTTCTCCCCTCTTCCAACCATCACAAATCACAAAGCCTGGGGGTTGGGGGGGAACTGTAGGCACCATTGAAGAAGAAGGTCTTGAGGCCCGACCTGAAGATGGGGAAGGAAGGGGGCAAGGTGCAGGGATAGAGGAAAAGTGTCCTAGAGTTTCGGGGCTACTGTTGCTGGAACAGAGTAGGGGGTCTTTCTGGGGAAACATGGCAGCCAAGTTGCTTGCAGCAAGATCCCACGAGCAAACATTGCGATTTTATTTTGACAGAAGAAACTCCCTTTTCTTTCCCAAGAAGGTGACCTCATTTCTGGCTCAGCTGCACTCCCTCCTGCCCCAGGGTTTCCCCTGTGGCTTGCCTCAGCGCTGTGTGCCTCGCCCTCTGCCCCATATGGGTACCTGTCCGAACAAGCCTGGCATCTCTCAGTGTCTCGTCTCCCAGTCTGACTTATTTTTTTTTGGCAAGTTGCCTTACTCCACACACTCTGTTTATCTAGCAGTGAGTAGGAACCCAGTTATTTGTCGATTGGTGGATCGCTTTTCTGAGGTGATAGCCCCAGGAGGTAATAATCCCCCTCAACAAGTAAATAAAGTTGGTCACGCGCCTCACAACTGTTTGTGGGACAGTGCTGTGCGCAATTGGCTGCAGCATTTCGTCACTCCACTTTACAATATATTTTATGAAGCACTTTGAGACGTCTCAAAGACTATATTAGATGCAAGGATTATTATTATACCTACTGTGCACCACAAGTGATTATAATCATAACCATTATAAGATGATGGTCCCACCCGGGACCCCTTTCTCCATACTCTGAGACTTCTGCTGGAGTAGGGAAAGTGTGTTGATTGGAGCACAAGGCTCCCTGATCGGTCCCTGAGCTATTTGCAGCTGCTGTTAACTTGAGATCCTGCTCCCCTCCCATGTTAATTGGATCTTATTTCTGTGCATCTGTCAACAGGCTAGCCTTCGGCACTCTGTACCCTGCCTACACATCCTACAAAGCAGTCAAGACGAAAAATGTGAAGGAGTATGTGAGTATTATGTGTATGTATTTTATTTATATGTGTGTATACATATTTTTTAATTCACAAGCGAGAGGACCCAGGCTCGATTCCCTAAGCAAAGCAAAATGTCACCCAAGTTTTCTTACTCCACATGCTTCTGTTTATCTAGCAGTAAGTTGGAACCCGGTCGTTAGTCGATTGGTGGATCGCTTTTCTGAAGTGATAGCCCCAACCCTTCTCCCCCACCCACCCAGTCCTGCCCTCGCACGCTGAGTTGAGCCACAAATTTCAAGCAATCCCAGTTCAGTCGTTAAAAGTGGTTTAACTGAAAATGCAAAATTCTGTTGATGTTTTGTTGCGTGAAGATACCCGGATTTGCTTGTTCGTTTCTGAGCCAATGGGCTCCTCAACAACAACAACTTATGCTTGAGTTCTAAAGAGAGACGGAAGAGTTGGTGTTGAGGGTTAATCCCATTAGCTGCTGAGGGCGATTCCAAAGCACTTGTTCTCTGTAAACTGCAATTTCCCTGGTGAGGGCCCCAGGCAGCCAGCATGTGCTCAGTGAAGTCAGCTGTTCGGTGTTAGAACAGGTTTGCCCCAGCGCTCAGCATGTTTCTGGGCAAGAGCGTCGCTTCCCTATGAAAATAATAATCATAGAACCTTACAGCACAGAAGGAGGCCATTCGGCCCATCGTGCTTGTGCCTGGGATTGTCAATCGGGACACCAATTGGGAGAAAACTCCCTTCTCTTTTCCAGTTGGATCTTTAACAGCTGTTCGTGGGATGTCTGACTGCCGAGTTCCGCCCACAAAACACACAGTCCGTGCACACTGTATCCTAGCAATTTAATTATCCTAATAACAATTCGCTCACTCAATCCACAACTGTTTGTGGGACACTGCTGTGTGGAATTGGCTGCCACAATACATTACAGCCAATTCACTTTACAGTGTATCCTGTGAAGTACTTTGAGATGTCTCGAAGACGTGATAAGCCGCTGTATCAAATGCAAAGATTATCATTATCCTGCAAAGCGCTCTGAGGCGTCTCAATGACCTGTTAAGACCAAATTCAAGGATTATTGAATGCTAACATTACGCTTAACATTAGTATTATTCGTTCCCCACTGTGAGTAACCAGTGACGTGTGTACGATAGTGTTAGCATTGCAGTGTGCTGGTGCTCACACAGTGCCCAGCCTGGCTATCCTGGCTGGTATTCGCACAGTCCCCATCCTGGTTATACTGGTGCTCACACAGTCCATGTTGATTTATCACTAGGGCTTAACCTAACAATGCTCTGTGCAAACAAGTGTCTTTGTGTGCACAGAATGATTCACCGCGTTTATCCCCAGTCAATGGGCCCTACTGTTTGGGGCTTTTTACTGTTTAATGTTTTTTTTAAAAAAGAAAAGAATCTTGCTGAGATGGAGTGAGCGAGGCTATAACACATAAAACTAACCCTCAGCAAATCGCTCGCTTTGAAAGTCAAACGCAGGCATTTGAATCACATCATTAACTCTCTTGGTTCATCGGTGGTGGGTGGAGGGGGTAGCACACAAAACTGACTGAGCTCCCCCACAGTCACCCACATACACACACTGGAGAAAGATGAAACAAGGCTAAAGTTCTCTCTGTTTCAAGAACAAAAGGGGTGGATAATAATGATCGTTACATTTGATATAGCGCCTTATGTCTGTGAGGTGTCTCAAAGCACTTCACAGAATATACTGCTAAGTCAAATTGACTGTAATTTCTGGTGAAAGGATAAGTAAGAGGAATAAATAATTTGGTCAGGATTGGTTGCAGACAAACAGGATTCACGCAGCTCCCACGGGATTGATTTGATTCGGTTCCGGGAGGTGGATCCGGCAACTGGCCTCGGAATCTGATCAACATACGGACAAACCTGATTTGTGGCTTTTTTATCAAAAAAATAAATGGCTGATTAGTTTAAGAGCAAATAAATAACGTAGCAATGTGAATTGATTGTCGCGTTCGGACACAAAGTACACAGTCGCTAGCTTTCCTTGGGGATATGGCTTGTAGACTGGGGTTTTAGACTGCTTCTGTTGTAGACTGCTGTGGACTGTGAGCTGATTGTTAATCTTTCTCTCAGGTCCGGTGGATGATGTACTGGATTGTGTTCGCTATCTTTACAACAGTGGAAACCTTCACTGACATATTTATTTCTTGGTAAGTCACAAAATGTTCAAAGAATTTGAGGCAGAGTTTATGGAAGAGTCTCTTTAAAGGAGTCCTGAAGTGCAGTGGTTAGAGCACTCGCCTCGCAAGATAATAATCCCTTAAAAAGAAATAAATAATAGTAATTTAGTCACTCAATCCACAACTATCTGTGGGACGCTGCTTTGTACAATTGGCTGCTACGTTTCGTTCACAAAAAACATAGTCAATTCACTTTGCAGTATATCCTGTGAAGCGCTTTGAGCCATCTCAACGATGTGATAAAGTGCTGTATGAAATGCAAGTATTATTATGAAATATAACTATTAGAGCCTGACTCAGTTGGTAGCGGTCTCACATCTCGAGTCAGAAGGTTCAAGCCCCACGTCGGGGGCTATGAACTCTTAACAGTCGTTCAGCAGTGACGCTCCAATACAGTGCCGGGAAACAGTGCTGAATGGATTGGTGTTAGGAGTTGGCTCTCAGACAGGGAGAGAGTAGGTGGAGAGCAGAGGAGTGTATCAGCCTCCGGCCTGCTGCTGAAATGTGCTTTTGTTTCCATTGCTTTCTCCGGTTTCCGAAGGATCAATGAACAATTTGTGATTCAAAAAAAAAACACAACAGAAGGCAGTTTCTCTTTACCCGCTGCGACCCGGCCAAGAATCCCAGCAAATAAATCGGCTATTCACTTTGTGGCCGTTTGTCAAGCCTTTTGCCTGCTGCGTGCAGATGCCAATTGACTGTAATTAAGTAACAATCCTTGCATTCAATCCAGCGCCTTTCACGGCGAGAAGGTGTCTCTAAGCGCTTCACAGTGCTTTACTAAAGTGTAGTGGCTGTGTTTTTTGTAGGCGAGCATGGCGGTCTTATTTGTCTGCCGGCCTGGCGCAGTGGTAGCGCTCTCGCCTCCGAGTCGGAAGGTTTTTGGTTCAAGCCCCCTTGTCGGAACTTAGTCTAAGTTGACGCTCCAATGCATCGCTGAGAGTGAGTGTTGCATTGTCAGAAGTGCTGACCTTCAGATGAGACGTTTAAAGATCCTGCAGCGCTATTTGAAAAGAAAAGGGAGTTTCTCTCTCCTAGTGTCCTGGCCAACAATCCCCCCCCCCCCCCCCCCCCCCCCCCAATAAAATTGGTCACACACTTTATAGCTGTTTGTGGAACACTGCTATATGCAAAACTGGATGCCGTATTTCACCCACAAATTACACTTTACATTATATCCTGTGAAGAGTATTGAAAGGACATGATAAGGTGCTATATTAATGTTAATGGAAGAATTTATAAAAATAATTGCTCGGGTTATGAGGGATCTGCTCTTTGCTAATCCGCAGGTTTCCATTCTACTATGAGATCAAGATCGCATTCGTAGTCTGGCTGCTGTCACCGTACACCAAGGGAGCCAGTATGCTTTATAGGAAGTTCATTCACCCCACTCTTTCTTCCAAGGAAAAGGTACAGAGAGAACAAAACAAAGAAACACATAAAAAAAAGGAGTCTAGACTATGTTGCAGCATTTCAATGAACCATTGTGCCCTCCTCTGTTCCTCTATCCCTCCGCCGCGCCCTTTCCTTCCCCATCTTCAGGTTCCGCTTCCACCGTGCCTACGGTCAACTCCCTCTGGTCAGCATCGTGCTCCGCCACTGTTAAGCACTCTGGGACGTAACCCTGTGTGAGGAGTGCTGTATAAATACGAATTGTTGATGGATGAGCTTTCTTATCTTGATCACGGATTTAAAACCTGCTAAACTGATGGCGGTTGTTTTTATTTCACTGAGAGTTTGTTGCTCCCAATTCATATTTGCCTAAACAAAATGTACAGCGTCGCAGACCAAAAAAAACCCCAGTCAAATTAGTGCAAACAAGCTCCTTTGTGTTGGCATTGCAGCGTGACTCGCCCTGTACATGAAGCCAATTACAGTTAATCTTTGACTTAAATTGGCCACCGCTTAACGCTTTGTAAATGATTGTGTTGTTTGCTTGTCTTTTTTAAAAAAAAATGCCTTTACTTTGATCAAGGCCGGTTTAGAGACCTATAGCACAGTGGTAGCACACTCGATTCGCAAAGCAAGAGGAGCTGGGTTCGATTCCCAGACGAGGAAAAACTTTGGGCAAGTTTCCTTACTCCACAAGCCTCTGTTGACCTAGTATTTTTGAAAAATACATGCGTTAATCTACCAAGTTCCTCCCCCATCTCTCCTCTCTGTTGTAGGAAATCGATGGCTACCTCGTTCAAGCCAAGGAGCGTAGTTACGAGACCATGGTGAGCTTTGGCAAAAGAGGCTTGAATCTGGCAGCGACTGCGGCAGTCAGTGCTGCCGCAAAGGCAAGTATTCCTCGTTTATGCTTTCACTTCGCCCCACCTTCCCCGTCACACCAGTCCTGGCCAGGCTCCACTGGTTCCCGATCACCGAACGGATCGATTTCAAGATCCTCACACTTGTTTTCAAAGCACTTCATGCCCTAGCACCAGCCTACCTCTCCGACCTGCTTACTTCCCAACCCGCTGCCTCCGCTCGACCTGCTCCAGCCTCCTGCTTGTTCTTGTGCGAGTGACGTGACAGTTTTTTTTTTGTTCCCTCGTCCGCTGCAGAGCCAGGGAGCGATCGCAGGCCGACTGCGCAGTTTCAGCATGCAGGACCTGAGCAACATTCAGGGTGATGAGCCAGCACATTACAGAGACCCGCTTTACCCTGAGGAAGAGCTATCCAGGAGGCCGATCGCAGTCACTCGCAACGATTACTGTGAGAGACTAACTGAATTTAAAATGGGAGACGTGTGACACAATGGTCCTTAAGACAGAGTTGGGAGCTGTGTAAAGGTTAAAGGGGTGGAAGGTGTGATTTATTCCTCGCTTCGAAAAGCTATGCGCTGCAGAAAAATTAGCAGAAGGTTTGGTGACTATGACGTTTGGTGGGTGTCTGAACTTGTCTGCCTCAGTTCCTTAAGCACAGTGTGACCCAGATCCAAATTCCTTTCTTCAACTTGCTCGTCTAATGTGGAGCACTCCCATAATCTTGAAGCCAGGCTCCACTAAGTTCCCTTTCTCTCCTGACGATCGACTTCCGAGTCCAGGTTCACGTGGGCGGGAAGTTAGCTGTAGTTCTGGCCTGAGCACGCAAGGGGTAGAGGAGGAGGGTGGGCTGGGCAGCCAGAGAGGTGCCAGGCTCTTGTGTGCTCACACCCCGTGTCTCCTGCCTTCTGTTCAGCCCAAGGATTGCCCGCAGCCTCCGTGAGCCACCCCTACGAAGACGAGACGGATTCGCAGGAGGAGTGCAAGTCTGACGGCGAGGCGGAGGGGGCGAGAGGCACAGCGAGGCGGCACAACTCGCCCGGCTCCAGGCCGCTACGCCGCGCTCAGAGCCACCATGATTCCAGGAAGAAGATTCACAGCAAAGAGGTGAGAGAGACCGCAAGCTGCCAGCCCACGGCCCAGGGGTGTGGGAGGCAAGGATACTCGAGGAGTTCTGTAGCTCAGTGGTTAGAGCATTTACCTCGCAAGCGAGAGGACCTGGGTTCGATTCCCGGGTGGGTCAGAGCGAAATGTTGGGCAAGTTTCCTTACTCCTATTACACACACCTCCGTTAACCTATCAGTAACTTGGAACTAGGCTTGTTATTCGATTGACGGATCGCTTTTCCGGGGGTAATAATCTCTCAAAAAAAAGAAAATTTGGTCACTCAATCCATGCCTGTTTGTGTGGACGTCACTGTGTGCATTTGGCTGCCGCGTTTCGCCCACAAAACATACAGTCAGTTCACTTTCCAGTGTTTCCTGTGAAGCGCTTTGAGACGTCTCGGAAAACGTGATGAGGCGTTGGATCGAATGCCAGGACCATCATTATTATACTTACAGGCTACACAGTAAAGCACGGTGACTGTGTATTTTGTAGGGGAGCTGCGCAGCCCATTTGAAAACAGTTAACACCACAGCCACAAAGTGAGTGACAGATTTTATCGGGTGTTGGGGGGAGAGGGGGGAGGAGGCTTGAACGACCAATTGAGTGTCTGAGGCAAGAGGGGCTCGTGACTGAGCCAGGTCGACAACACGGAGCCTCGTGGGCGATGCGATGCACAGGTTGGTTTGGGAACGAGCGAATGTGCGTCGGCTCAAGGGTTCTTTTTCCTCCCAAAGGTGATCAAGCCGACAAAGGTCAGGGTGAAGAGGAAGGCAGGCCGCTCAAATTGTGACACCTTGTGAGGCTCACACTGCACACGCACACCCTACCCTCTGAGGGGGACAGAGGCATCAACCCCGCGTGAGAAGAGGGGCAAACAACAGCGCCACGCTAATCACGAGGGTAAAATCTCCACTGCTTCTGACGGCTATGTGTTTGATTCATTGATTGACTTGATTGATTATTGATTGCTGGCGATTGTTTTGTTCCGGGGGCCGTGAGAGGGAGGGAGGGAGCGCGGACTGGTGGGGTGGGGAGAGAGAGTTATATTCTCTCGTGCAGCTATTTTGTTCGGAGGGGAAGGGAGTGGGGGTAATTCCTATCGTTGTTGTACATTGACTCGGCCACCTAGGGCAATCGCTGGAGAGATTGAAACCCTTTTGCTGAGAGGAAAGGAACTCAGAGTGTGGGGGGTAGGGTGGGGGTGCATGGTGTCAATGGGTATGTTGTTCAGATTTTTTAAAGAGATTTTCTTCCATCAAATCCCCGTCTGTCTCTGTCTCTTATCTCGTTCTCATCTTCCCCCGCTGCACTCGATCTCTGTGCAATCTGAAACATGCTGGTGTTTAGAGGAAGACGATCGACTGATCGATCAGCCCCAGTGGCGGGGGTGGGGGGGGGTGGACGAGGGCAGAACAGTATGTGTTAGCTGCAGGGGAGGCTGGCACTTCCCAGGGGAGATGGTGATGTTCAGTTACTTGGGAGTTTGGAAAGTTAGCAGCAGTGGTAGAAGCTGAGGACAAATCGAAGCCCTCCCCACCTTTCTCTCTCCCTCTCTCTCTGCCTCTCTCGTCTATTTCTTTCAGTTAAAGTCGGGCTGGCCTGCAGTGTAAGCCTGGACAGAGTTTTGCTCTTGCTCAGTAAAGACCTGAAGGGAGCGCGTGTGGTTTGTCTTAAATTGCAACAAGCACTCTGTATATCTTGCGGAGAGCCTTCTGGGGAGAATGGCAGTTTTTTTTACTTCCACATATATGTGTGTGTGTGTGTGTGTGTGTGTGCGCGTGCGTACATACAGGGGAGTTTTATAAGGCGGTTAAGGTTTCAGACCAAAAGGCAAAATACTGCAGCTGCTGGAAATCTGAAATGAAAACAGAAGTCTCTGGGAACACTCACACTCACTCAGCATTGACGGAGAGAGGAAAGTGAGTTAACTTTCCATCAATGCTGCCTGACCTGCAGAGCGAGTGTGAGTGTTCCCGGCGACTTCTGTTTTCAATTCAGACATCAGACCGAACGGGGAGAGACTGAGTTTCCGCGTGACATCATGGGGGAACCTATAAAAATGTCTGACAGCAGGATCGTAAGGTCACAGCCAACCCCACACACACACACACACACTACCGTCGGAGACCTCCACGTTCATGAGGAAACCGTAAGGAATTGCCACTCGTTTTTCTCCCCTCCCTTTCGAAATGCTTGCCAGAGCTCAGCAGCGTTGGTGCTTTTGAGCACCACCGAGGCTGATCAGAAACGGGTCGGGATTCTGCAAGGCAAAGCTTTGGAGCAATACGTCTACATGTGCTCGCCAAGCCCCCTTCCCCAACCCCCCGCACTACACACACACATACACAAACACCCTCGCCACCCAATCCTCGCTGCCTTCTCTCCAGGCGAGTGTGAGCTGCGATCATCACTTATTGACCAGTTTCCGAGAAGTGCTTTTGTTTCACACGGACAGGCTCGTTGTAAGCAAACACACAGACAAACAAAGATAACTCATGGGTTGCTGCTCGCTCACCAAACACTGGTGCCCGCCCAACTAGAGGCAGAGGAGGGATGGATTCATTCAATAGACATCTGAATCTGCCCCAACCATTTTGTCTTTTTTTTAAATCACACAAACTTTGTGTTTCTGGTCTCCTTGAGGTTTTCACACAGAATCTCCTCCTCCTCGCTTCTTGACTTGCTCTTCGCTCCCCCCCCAAAAAATCCTCTTCAATTCCAATGGATCATTGGAGCGGCAAGACCTAAAGCATCGCTCACTCTGTGTTAATTCCCACCCCGGTGGATAAGCGCAGAGACAAACACAGAGCAAGTGGTTTAAGGCTGGATAGGACAGCGAGATGGAGTGTGGAGTCGGCCAGCACGTTAAGCTGCAAGTTGGAACGCCAGGAGGTGGAGTGGGGGGAAAGGGGAGGGGGGGGGGTAGCAGAGATGTTAGTATCACTTAGCTCCCTGATGTTGAAAGAGCGAGTGTTTACTGATCACCTGCATCGCATCGCTGCTACTGTCACCTGTGTTTTAATGCTCTCTCTTTTTTTAACGTGTCAAATTCTGTTTTCACAATAAAACTATGTTCCAAATCCGTGCCTCGTTTCTGCTTTGCGTGCACAAAGGAGAGTTTCAAGACATCTGCCCCCTTCATTCGGAAAGTTTTTAAGTGAGGGATTCTGAGTGCATCTATGGAAACTTGTGGAGAATGCCGTACTGTCACAGAGGTCAGGCCTCAGATTAGTCTATCATCCTAACAATATTCCATATCCCCAATGCTGAACTAATAATAATCCTTGCCTTTGATATAGCACCTTGTGGAATTGGGATGTCTCAAAGTGCTTCACAGGATACACTGTAATGTAAATTTACTTTATTTTGTGGACGAATCTCAGCACACAACGATATCCCACAAATAGTTGTGGAATTGAGAGTCCAAATTATTATTTTTTGGGGGGAAGGAGAGATTATCACCCCCGCCAATCGACTAACAACCGGGTTCCTACTTACCACTAGGTGAACGAGGCCTGTGGAATATAAGGAAACTTGCCTAAGCTTTCACCCTTCCCAGGAATCGGAACTTGGATCCTCACATTTGCGAGGCTTTACAGGACTCCACTATCATCTTTTTAAAAAAAAAATCATTAATTCTCCCCCTCCCCCATCCCCACTTCCTTCCAAGTGCAGAGCTCAAGTTGGGGAAGACAAATTTGGGGAGAGCACGGGGGATTAATTTGGACAGCTCTTTCAAAGAACCAGCACGGACACGATGGACCGAATGGCTTCCTTCTGTACTGTGTGATTCTACGAAATCTCGGGGTGCGGTTTGAACGCACGACCTTCTTTCCACAAGGGGAGAGCGAGCGAGCGAGCGCTACCCACTGAGCCAAGCTGCCACCTGTGGGAAGGAACAAGGGAGGTATGTGTTTGCAAAGCTGCTCCCACGTCACCACAGCAGGAGTTTGACAGGATCCAGGCGAGCATTCTCATTTCCTTCTCAGAAAAGCTGATCTGTATCTGCAAACGACGGATAGATCTGCGTGGGGACTCGTGAGTCTCGAGCTCCCGAGCTGAAACTCCAGCAATGACTTGTTTCCATTGTGCCTTTCACCTGACCAGTAATTACTGTAAAAGCTTCGGGCTATCACGCCGCGCGTAAGGCACTGTGGTTTAATTAAAAGAAACAAAACATGTTTTTGACAGCGGTTCCTGCGGAAAACGTTGGAAACCCTTGCTCACAAGTTACACAGTCACTACGCTTTGCAGAGGTCCTTCTGACGTCAAGGTGGAAGCATTTATTATTATTATTATTGTAAAGTGAAGGGAGTTTCTGCCGATTTCAGCAGGTCTCCCAGATAGACTGGTCTTTCAACTCGCTGCCTGTTTGTGGGACCTTGTTGCGCGCCGACTAACGGTCTTGTTTGCCTGACAAATGCACAGTCACTACACTTTACAGGCAGTACTTGCGAAGTGCTTGCTTTCTCATGTGGCTGAGAACTGCTGGGTCTTAGCCACTGGGTGGCACCAACACACCGCAAAAAAAAAACAATACAACTTATCTCATTAGGTCAATCGAATGAAAACAATCCCTTGCGATGAATAACGATGATAATCCTTGCATTCGATGCAGCGCCTTATCAGGTCTTCCAGACGTCTCAAAAGCGTTTCACAGCGCATACTGTCAATTAATTGACTACAATTTGTGGGCGAAACCCGGCAGCCAATTGCACCGAGCAGTGTCCCGCAAACAGTCGTGGCTTGAGTGACCAAATTATTATTTTTGAAGGAATTATTACTTGCCGAAAGCAATCCGCCGATCGACTAACAGGGTTCCTACGTACTGCTAGGTAAACAGGTGTGTGTGTGTGTGTGCTATAAGGAAACTTGCCTAAGGTTTCACCCCACCCTGGAATCAAACTCGGGTCCTCTCGCTTGCAGTAACCACTGCTACAGGACTCCTCGAGACAAGATGGTTCGCCGTCTGCTCGGGCTAATTGAGGACAGGCAATAGATGTTGCCAAGTTGCCAGGCGTCCCGTCACCCACATCCTGACATTCTGGGCATTCATCTCGATCTGGCTCCTTGCTGTGGCTCTTTCAAACCACCAAGCTGCTCGCTCCACAAGAAGCCTCGTCTGCGAAATGCTTTGAGATGTTCTCCGAGTTGCACGGCTTATTATTATCATCGTTGTTATTAATGAAGTTTCTTCTGAGCGGGCCTCCGGCTCTTTGTTTAACACCAGTCACTTTGTCCGGGGTAGAGAGCGCGGGGGGCAAAAATAATACCCCGACTGCCATCTGGCGCGGGGATCATTTTCTGCTGAGCGGAGACAGTAAGAGGAGTTTTGAAGCAAGACTTTAATTTATCAGTTCGGTGCGAGGATTAGGAAAAGTGGAGGCCTGTAGTGTAGTGGTTAGAGCACTCGCCTGGGAAGCCTGGGTTCGATTCCCGGGCAGGGCGAAACCTCAGGCAAGTTTCCTTACTCCACTCGCCTCTGTTTACCAAGCAGTTAGTAGGAACCTGGTTGTTAGTCGATTGGCGGATCTCTTTTAAAGACTGACAGTCTTTATTTATTACAGTCCAGCGCCCTGAGACGTCTTGAAGACGTGATAAGGCGCTGTATCAAATGCAAGGAGTATTTATAATAAAAAATAGAGAGGTGGGGGTGGGGGGGAAGGACGGGATTTTTGTGGGAGAAACTCGCAGCGGTGTCCCACAAACAGTGATCCGGCAATCGACTTGACAAGTTCCTACTTACTGCGAGGAACGCAGAGGCGTGTGTGCGTGCGTGTGTGAGTGTGTGTGTGTGTAGGGCAAGGAAAACTTTCGCCCCGGCTGGGAATCGAACCCGGGACCTCTCGCTTGCGAGGCGAGCGCTCTAACCACCGGCTACGGGATGAAGTTGTTCCGTTTCGGACGTGTTGAGACCAACCAGATAATTTCTGCGTTGGAGTCCTGCCACGGGTTTGCAAGCCCAGACAATGCGTGTGCTTGGAGCAGACCGATGTGCCGAGACAGCTTGTGACTGCCTGGCACTCGTTCAAATGCTTCCACATCAGCGAGTTCAGAAATCACTGAGTTCAGCCCCACCTCCGGGCACACGGGTGCTCATCAGAACTCCTCCCCGAGCTCCTCTCTGTATCTCTCACTGGGAAAACTTCCCAAACAGGAACAAATGAAGCTGCTTCAGCCCACCCAGCCTGCTCCACCAGTTTATCAGAAGTTTGGCCGATCTTTCAATCCCACATTACCCGCTCGACAGGCTCCAGCCTCCTGCTTGTCCCTCCTTTCCACCATCGGCGTCCACGCTTGCAGCCACTACCCCCCCCACTCCAAAACTCTGGAACACTCTTGCTCTACTTATGCCTCCGATTCGCCCCCTTTCTTGCCGGTCTTCAGGTTGCGCCCTCTTCAACGGTGGGACGCTACCCTATGTGAGGGGCGTTGTGTAAATGCAAGTTATGTGTGTGTGTGTGTGGGGGGGGGGGGGGGGCGAGGGGGTGGGTGAGTGACTACGCTGTGTTGATGAGATTAGATCACCACAGAAGGCCAAGCTTGTGCTCTTGAGAACCTGTGAATCATTACACTTGAGCAACCTGTAGCTTTGAGTTCCAGTTGGAAGGTGTCTGCGGAGAGGGCGGGAGGGAAGAAGGAAGGGGGAGAGGGAAAGAGGGAGGGAGGGAGAAAGTGAGTCAATGAAAAGAATCTTGATTCCAACAGTCCAGGGCGAGCGAGCACGACAAAAACGCCCACCAAAGCAAAATGACATGCACACACGGACACGCGCGACCCCCCCCCCCCCCACAATACGTCTCGAAGACATGATAAGGAGCTATATCCCTCTGGAACACTCTCCCTCAACCCCTCCGCCTTGGCCCCCGCCTCTCTCCCCTTTTCCAAGTCCCGCCTGAAAACCTTCCTTTTCGGCTGTGTTTATGGTCACCTCCCCTTTCCCGGGTGGGGGTCAGGCTCCGCCATTGTTAAGCGCTCCGAGACCCTACCCTGCCTGAGTAAGTGCAAGGTATTGTACATCAAATGCAACGATTACCATTATCATCACTATTAAGGTACAACTTGCCCCGCTGCCCACTATCTTTCGTCGGAAGGGAAATGGAGAGGCGTGGGGTGAGACAGCAGTTTGAAAAGTCACTCAGGTTCACTGGGATTACGGATGGTATAGAGATGAACTCTGCCTAATCTCCAAAGGCAGATTGGACTCACTGGTCCATTAATCATGAGCCCAGCGAGGGAGGGCGGGAGGGCGGGAGGGGGGTGGTTGAGTGAGAGATTGGGTAATGGAAATCTCTGTCACATTTAACGCACTGGCAGCACATTACAGTATAACTTGTGAAGCGCTTTGAGACACCTCAAGGACGCGATAAGGTGCGATATCAAATGCAAGGATTATTATTATTATTATAACTTGTTCAAGGTCCATTTCGAGGTGTTCCTCTTTGACCATGTGGAGCGAATGGGAGAAACTATCTTCGAGAACTTGCAGCACAGGATCTTTAACGTCCGCCCGAATAATAATAATAATCCTTGCATTGGATATCGCGCTTTTCACATCTTCGAGACGTCTCAAAGTGCTTCACGGAATACCCCCTGAGCGAATTGACTGTGTATTTCGTGGGCGAAACCCGGCAGCCAATTCCGCGCAGCAGCGTCTCCACAAACAGCCGTAGATTGAGTGACCAAATTATTATTATTTTTTGAAGGAACCACCAATTGTCTTAACAACCGGGTTCCTATTTACTGATAGGTAAACAGAGGCGTGCGTGTGTGTGTGGGTGGGGTGGGGGCGGGGAAGTAAGGAAACTCGCCAACATTTCGCGCTGCCCGGGAATCGAACCCAGGTCCTCTCGCTTGCGAGTCGAGCGCTCGCACCACTGAGCTCCATCCGACTGCCTGTAACCAAAAACGCTCCACAATAAAGTGCCCATGGGGGAAGGCTGACTGGAGGGATGCAGGTGTACATTTTTTGCCGTAGCCGAGAGTAATGTTGCTGTGGGAACAACTTTAAGTGGGTGGTTATTGCCGTGTTGACAAAGCTCTCTTTGAGAGATCTTAGGAGAGAAGGTGGAGGGAAGGAGGGAGGGAGGGAGCAAGTGAGTGAGTCACGGACTTTGATGCTCAAATTAACCAGCTCTCTGCAATTCTCTCCTTCTTCTAGTTGATCTGTTAAACCACGAAGGGAGAGGTTGGGATAAAGACTTGGGCAGCATCTATGGAGAGAGGAAAGTGAGTTAACGTTCTAGGCCGACTTCTAAAAGATGATTGCAAACCGAGGTTGCAATGGGTTGTGGGTTTATTGCTCTCTGGCTGGTCAGTGAACTTCTTTTATCTTTATTGGTAGTTGCAAACTCTCACACATTACCCCCTCACTACCACACTTCTCCTAATACCAGACCATCTCCATCTCCCTGAGTCATATCCACTCCAAACGGGAGGCGACACAATAATAAATATGACAATAAATAATAATAATAATAATAATAATAATCCTTGCATTTGATATAGCGCCTCATCATGTCTTCGAGACGCCTGAAAGCGCTTCACAGGAATACACTGTAAAGCGAATTGACTGTACACATTTAGGCCAATTGCGCCAGTGTTGCGGATTGAGCGACCAAATTAATATTGTTGTTATTATCAGCACCGATTCTCCATCAGCGACTCGGGCGCAGGGGGTGGGCGGGTGGGTAGTGAAGAAGCTCTTGCCACGGGTACGGTGCCAGGTTTGTCCGCGCTGTTGTGTTGGTGTTGGTGTTGTGTTGCGAAGTGGCAGCGAGCCACACACAACAGACACAGACAGAGCAGCCACACACAGTCGGGCAGCTCTCTCTGTCTCTCTCTCTCGCCGCACAAAGCCCAGCCCTCTCTTTCAGAGTGCTGCGGGAATCCGTTTATTGCCGTGAAAACCTTGGCTTGCTTCTCTGCGCACCATCTGACTGATTGCGCAACCTCTCTCTCTCTCTCTCACACACACACACACACACACGCACAGAGGCACTTATCCAGATCCTATCGGCCCACAAGATCACGACACAGGCAGATAATTCTTAACTCTTCCAAACAGGACACTCCCTCGCCTCTGCCTTTCCGTGGCATTGCACGTCAAGAGGTCCGCGACGACATCTCAAAGCGCTTCCCGGAATACGCTGCACGGTGTAGTGACCGTGTATTTTGTGGGCGAAACGCGGCAGCCAATTAATTGCGCAAGGCGCCCTCCCCACGCAAACAGTCGGGGATTGAGCGAGCGATTTTATTTGGGGGTTATTGTCGGCCAGGACACCCCAGAGAGGGAGAGAGAGAGAAAAACTCCCTTCTCTTTTTCCAACAGCACTGCGGGAGATTTTTCAACGTCCGCCTGAACAGGGGACCTCGGTTTAATGTCTCATCCATAGGATGGCCCACAGGATATTGAATGAATGAAAGACAGACAGATAGAGATATAGAGGTGGTTGGGGGTAAGGAGTAGTGGGGATTGGGGGGTCGGGGTGTGCCGGTTAGGGAAGGCACGGTAGCGATGAGACTCGCTACTCCCCCCCCCACTGCCCTCTGCGTCTCTGTGACTTCAATGCAGATTGCCCTATGAGTGCATATGACTGCACGCAGATTAGGCCAGAGCTGATTTGAATGAACAGCGTGACAGAGGGAGGAGGAGGAGGAGGAGGAGGAAGGGGGCTGTGTAATTGGAGCTTTTAAGTAATTGTGCACTTACACAGGGGAACGTACGAACGACCGAACGAACGTGTGCTATTTTCTCGTGTTGACAATCGACGCAGAGCAGCACTCCCTCCCACTTCTCCTCCTCTCTTGCCTGTTGTCTCAGGGATGGATAACGGCCGTTAAATGGCGGGGTCGGGGAGCACAATGCAAATGGGCTGCCTCCCTGGCTAACTGCCACAGCGGGCACGGCCTCTGCACTTTCTGCTATCGTGGAGCGCTGTAGCTCAATGGTTAGAGAACTCGCCTCGCAAGCGAGAGACTCAATCCACGGCTGTTTGCGGGACGCACTGCTGTGCGGAATTGGCTGCCGCTTTTCGCCCGCAGTTAATTCACTTCACAGTATATTCGGTAAAGCTATTCACGTCTATTCTGAGACGTGACAAGGCGCTATATCAAATGCGAGGATTAATATTATTATTATTTCTCCTATTATTATTATTATCATTTTTTGAAAGGGGGTATTGCCCCCAGAAAGAGAGAGAGAGACACAGCGAGAGAGAGAGAGAGAGAAACACAAACAGACAGACAGAGAGAGTGAGAGTCACAGAGACAGAGCGAGAAAGCCACAGAGAGAGACACGCGCACACAGAGACACACAGTGAGACGCAGACACACACACACAGAGAGCGAGAGAAAGCCAGAGAGAGAGAGAGAGAGAGCTGCCTCTTTAACTGGCACCAATAAAGTGTAGAGAGTCCCTCCTCTGTGTGTCAGACCTCTTGCTGGCTGGCTGAGCTTGTTTATAGCAGCCTAGCCTTTCTGGCTGAGGACATTCCCCACATATCTGAGCTCCACTGGCTGGTGACCAGGACAAGTTAGAGGGCTGTTCCTCTGCCCCTCTTGTCCACGGGCAGGTTGAAGAGAGAGCGAGCGAGCGTGCGAGAGCGCGAGGAAAAAGGTACGCGGAGGGTAGAGGGTGTTGGGAGGTAAGGTTTTGTTTCAGCCTTTGGCAATTGGATATATCTTTGCTCTCTGATGTAATCAACTCTCTTTGGTGAGTCAGCCACTGAGAGAGAGAGAGAGAGAGAGAGAGGAGTGTGTGAGTGTGCGAATGAGTGTGTGTGAGAGTTTTCTGAGAAACAGCAGCCTTTTTTTTTGGATTCTACCTTCATTGCCTCCTCCTCCTCCTCCTGCCTTGCCCGAAGCTACTGCCAAACAGGCAAGCGAGTCATTCTCAACTGCTCTCCTCTCTCTCTCTCTCTCTCTCTATCTGTCTCTCTGTCTGTCTTGTCTGTCTGTCTGTCTTGTCTTGCCTGTGCCTCTCACCCACTCACTGTCTCTGTCTTTCTCTCTGTCTCTCACACACTCACTCCTTCCTTCCAAGGTGCGCGGTGTGAAAGAGCGACTTGAGCTGGATTGAACTTAACGCCCGACAGATTTCGCAGAAGGACTGAGTTGAGTGATCGACTTGGGTGAGTGGATCGCACAGGGACTGACTTGTCTCAATAGCTCTGTGGTTCAAGTTCGACTCACTTTCTTGTGGATTGTGTGTGTGTGTGTGCGTCTTGGTGTGTCTTTGAGAGGAGACAAGATAACTTCTTTCGGGAAGGAATATTAGACAGGTTTTAAAGGTAAGTCACTGTTTCTGTATGTGATTTAAAGGTAGAGAGAGAGAGAGAGAGAGAGAGGGGTGGGGAGAGGGGTTGGGGAGAAACAGAGGGGGAGTGGGTGTGTGGATCAAGACTTTTTATATGAAATGTTTTAATAAGTATTAGTTCTGTTCCTCAACCTTTCTTCCCTCCCCCTCCCCCCCACACACTCCATTACTCTCTCCGCCGCCCTCTCTAAAAAGAAATTAATATCGTAATCCTCGCATTTGATACAGCGCCTTATCGCGTCGTCGAAATGTCGCAGTTTTTTCTAACTGCGTGGTGTAGTGACTGTGCGTTTTGTAGGCGAGTCCGGCTTCCGATTGGCGCACAGTGATGTCTCCCTACCCCCTCCACACACCCACAGACACACATACACATGTATGTTTTAACCCTTTGAGACGTTTTAATCTTATCGTTCTCCTTTTTTTAAGACGGTGGGGGAAGAGGGAAGGAGGGGGGAAACTAGACAGGATTTAACCCCGGTCTGACTCAGGCCAAAGGTGCAGGCACTGGTCTGAGCGTGTGTTAAATTAACGGATATTAAGGATTATTGGCAACCAGAGCCTCTCATTCCTGTGAAGTGACTCATTTGTGCTATAAATCCGAATCACGTGATGTCTCCCATTTCTCTCCCCCCCACCACCCACCGAACACCACCAACCCCTCCACCCCACCCCCAGCACAATAATAATCCCCGCACATTGCTGAGACATCTCAAACCCACTCTGGAGGGTTTTACTGTAAAGAGTCAGTGATCCGTGTTGTTTTGTGGGTGAACTCGGCAGCCGATAGACACAAGAATGCCACCCCCCCCCACCACCGCCACCAAAAAAACAGCCGTGAAGTGAACTCCCTTGTCTTTTATGATAGCGCTGTGGAGAAATAATAATAACAATATTAATAATCCTTGCATTTGATACGGCGCCTTATCAACGTCTTCGAGACGTCTCAAAGCGCTTCACGGGATAGACTGTAAAGAGAATTGACCGCGTGTGTTGTGGGCGAAACGCGGGCAGCCAATTGCGCACAGCAGCGTCCTCGCCCGCTGTGTCGTGGATTGAGCGACCAAATAATTATTATTATTTTGTTTAACTGGTCCAAGTAACGGGGTTTCCAACAATACGGTGCTTTTTCCCCCGCCCCCACCCCCGACCGCAGAAGCTCAAAGTCCTCGAAAGTGGGGCATGAACCCACAACCTTCAGACTCGGGAGGTGACGGCGACACTGACTGAGCCAGGCTGACACTCTTTGCATGCGCGCGTGCGAGGGGTGGGTGTGGGGTGGTGGGGGGTGGCTTGTGGGGGAGAGGGGAGAGCAAGGGAGCTGCTAGATGTGAAATTATGGGTATCAAGAGATAAGTCGGAAACAGTGCCAACGGGAAACCATTGAAAATAATAAGTACACCCTTTAGGGATCTGAAACGGCCCCCTCCTCACCTTTATTCCCCGCCTCCGCACCAACAGCCCTGCTCGTTCTTCATTGTGGAAACACTGCTTCACATCTCAGAGCCACAGGAAACCTGTCAGAATATCCTGAAGCATTTCTGTGGTGTGGTAACCCTGGCAAAATGACAGAGAGAGCGAGAGAGAGAGAGAGAGAGAGCGAGAGCTGCAGGCAACAGCCAAGGTTTAGTTCATGTCTACACTAATCATCCAGGATTAACCCTTATACTGCTCACGCATGAGTGTTACCGCCAGTAACACACAGCATTTTTTTAATATAATATACAGCGTTACAGCCAGTAAAATACGGTGTTTATCATATATAAAACCTCGCAGTTGATCCGGCGCCTTATCCCGTCTTCGCGGCATCTCAAAGCGCTTCACAGAATACACTGTAAAGTGGAGTGACCGACTGTGCGTTCCCTGGGCGAATAATCCTTGCGCTGTATCAAGTTGAAGGATTATTATTATTAATTATGGTTGTACGTTCCTGGCGAGGGCGGGCTGGCCCTTTGTGAGCGAGGTGCTTCATCGCGCAATGTTGGAATCCAAGGCATTCGTTGCCAGAGTCAAACAAACCCTTTCGTCAGTACTTCCATGAGTCAGCCTGAAGTAGACAGATTAAAATAGCTTTGCTGGCCAGTTCGTCTAGGCCTTCATGATGTGCTAGAATATCTGCCACACCTCGTAGTGTGTGTGTGTGTGTGTCAGCTGCCTCAGTCTGCGGCTGTCTGTTGTGGGAATGTTGTGGGTTTGAACCCACATTGATGAGGATGATAATAATAATAATAATCCTCGCATTTGAACAAGCGCCTTATCACGTCTTCGAGACGCCTCAAAGCGCTTCACGGGATACACCGTGAAGTGAAATTGACTTTTCCCGTGTTTCGGGCGAAACGCGGCAGCCAATTGCGCACAGCAGCGTTCCCCCACAAACAGTCGTGGATTGAGTGACCAAATTATTAACATTTTTATTGAAGGGATTAATACCCCCGGAAAAGCGATCCGTCGATCGACTAACAACCGGGTTTCCTCCTTACTGCCGGGTAAAAAGAGACGTGTGTGTTTGTGGAGTAAGGAAACTTGCCCACGGTTTCGCCCTGACCTGTCCCACCCGGGAATCGAACCCAGGTCCAGTCGCTTGCGAGGCGAGGGCTCTAACCCCCCCCGAGCTACAGGGACTCCACGATACATAATCCACACTGGCGCTGAGCTGATCTGCAATGCAGGGTGTTACTTTTCGAGCAGCAGGTGTCGTGATAGGCATCAAACTAGGATTTGTTTCAAGGAGGGAGTTTCTTTCTGCCCGTCAGTCGGTGTCCAGGCCAGTAATCCGCACGCAGATAAAACTGGTTCATTGGCTTCAAGGCTGTTTGTGGGACATTGCTGAGCGCAGAATTGGCTGCTGTGTTTGGCTGACGCTAAACCCCGTGAAGGGCATGATTATCAACACACGCTTGGTGCTCTTGTTGTTGACAGCGATCACCGGGAAATGCTTGGAAGCTGATGACGCCGTGTTTCAAGGCACTGAAAGAGATGGGGATGTGTCAGTGCAGTTTAGTCATTAGCGCTCTCGCCTCTGAGTCAGAAGCTTGTGGGTTGAAGACCCGCAAGAGGCTGAGCTCATAGCTCGACAATCCTCCCTACAGGCGACACAAACTCCCTTCTCCTCTCGAGCGGCGCGGTGGGAGTTCTTTAAATCCACCCCGAACAGAGCGCACGCAGCTGGGTTTAGCATCTCAGCTGAAGAACGGCGCCTCCAACAGTGCAGTGACTTCTCCTCCCCACCCTCCCTCACACGTGCACCCACGCACACGTACACACACACACACGCGCGCGCGTGCACACATGCCCATCCTCCGCGCCCCCCCCCCCCCACCCCCGACCTGGGCTGTGTGCACAACGTGGGGTCTTGAACACACACACAGACACACCTCTGACTCACTCACAGTCAAGCTGACATTTGTACGTTCCATCTGGCTGTTCCCAAAGCAACTAAATTACTAGGTTACTAGGAAGTGTGGTTGAGGTCAGAGCGACAGACACACAAAGCGAACAGCTTGGTGCAATGGCAAGGCAGGCTGGTGTTGTGGAAGGATGAGATCAATTTGGCCCACGGGGGCTCTGTTCATAACAAACCCGTCTCACAATCTTAATAACAACACGTTTGATACTGTTGAGAGGACGTTCTCGGAGCTTTTCTTTGGCGTGTTTTTAATTACCGACGAGCTGTACCCGCCGCTGCGGCTACGCTTGCAACCAAAGCATCCGATGTGGGATGTAGATTTCAGTATTATTGTACTGTATTGTACTTTATATTATATTATTGTACTTTAGATTATATTATTAGACGTATTTTGTGGGCGAAACGCGGCAGCAGTGGTCCCACAAACACATTTTTTTTTGCCGTGTGTTTTTTTTTGGAAGGGGTTTATCGCAGGCCTCTCAGGTCAGGAGGATGTCCCAAGGCACTGGGCACCCGAGCTGCGGGTTGGGATCAGAGAGGGGTGGGGGGGGCAAGGACGGGGGTGGAGGAGGGAAGATGGCCAAAGGCACGGTCGAAGAGGAAGGTCTTGAGACGGGAGGAGGGAGGGAGGGAGGGAGTGAGGCACAGGGGCTCGGGTTTAAAGTCCCAAGGCAGCCATTCAGTTACGGAGTAAAAGTCCTGACATGGGTGGGCTGGGAGGCATGAGGGATTGGGCTTGAACTCACAACCGTGTGACGGGCCAGTGAATATGTTACCAGGCTGACACTGGCAACTTCCAAACAGGCCTCTCTCACGCACAAACTACATGCCGTGAGCTAACAGACAAGAAGCCAGAGACGGGAACTTTCCAGGCAACCGTTTGATTTTCACCCGCTCCTATTTTCTGAGCCGAAACAAAGGAGCGTGTTATTCCCCCCCACGCAGAGGTTTGTGACTGGGACACTGAGTTCCCTATTCACAAATTCCGGCTTTTCGTTCCCGGCGTCAGTCTCCATTCGCCAGCTCAAGAGAAGCTGAATGCATTCATCTGGCGAATATCGTACGTAGCTGCAAAAAAAAAAGATGCCAGTTTTTTATTTCTTTATAATAATCCTCGCGTTTGATCTCGCGCCTTATTTACGGATGTCTCGGTATGCACTGTAAAGTGAAATTGTCTGTATATTGTGTGGGTGAAAAGCACAGCAGCGTCCCCACAAACAGTGGGGGATTGAGTGACCAATGTATTATTTTTTTGGAAGGAATTATTACCCCCGGGAAAGCGATCCGCCAATCGACTTGACAACCGGGTTCCTAGTCTCCGCTAGGTAAACAGAGGTGTGTGGAGTAAGGAAACTTGCCCAACATGTCACCCTGCCGGGAATCGAACACAGTCTTCTTTCTTGCGAGGCATAACCTTCTGACAATTTAACATCCACGTGCTCCCGCTTGGTGACATCGTCTGCAGGCATGGGGTCAAATCCCACACGTATGCAGATGACACCAACTTGTATCTCTCTGCCTCCACCTCGACTCCAGACATCAAGGCCTGGTTGAGGACCAGCTTTCTCCAGTTGAACGTTGAGAAGACCAAGCCCTCCGACTTGGCTCCCGTCCGCGCCTCCTCACCTCAGATGCTGATAGTATCACTATTCACGGATGCGCTCTCCACCTACCGCACCCTTCTTGATTCCACCCCACAGCTGGGGTGCAAATCCTTAACTATCCAGCACCTTGAGAAGTCCTTCCAACGGGAAAGGCGCTATGTAAATAATAATAATAATAATCCTTGCATTTGAGGAGGGATTATTACCCCCATAAAAGCGATCCGCCAATCAACTAACAACTGGGTTCCTACTTACTGCCGGTAAACAGAGGTGTGTGTGTGTGTGTGTGGAGTAAGGAAACTTGCCCAACGTCCTCTCACCTGCGAGGCGTGTCCCCTGACTACTAAGCTACAGGACTCAACCGATAACACCCCCCCTCCCCCTCGCCCCCCCCACCAAAAGGGATTTCTTCGATAAGAGGTTTGAACCCGCAAGCTTCTGGCCCGGAGGCGAGATTACGACAGACACAGGTCAAATTGTTCGTTGGAACTCTTTCTCCAAGTCATCGCTCCGTCAAACCACAATCCCGACTACCGCAGCACAGAGCGCGATTGGCTCACTTGCTAACAGTCTGCCTTGGCCGTGCAGTGAAGTGTTAACGCCTGGCAGGGTGCCAGTCACCAGTGCCAGCTGGCTGCTTGGCTGGGGAGGTAGCGGAAGACCTGACACTCTGCACTCTGCCCTCCAACGCTGCTTATTCCCGGCTCCCACACCCAATCTGAGTCGCCCTTCCTCCTTCCCTCCCCACCAGACATCAACACCACCCACCACCCCGCCCCTCCCCTCCACCCCATTTTCTCTCCCTGCCCCCTTCCCCTCCCTCTCCACTCAGAACCACCACACGCCTCGTGTGTCTTCCTGTGTTCCACTGTTTGCAATATCCTGTAGAAACAATCAAACTGATGACATATTTAACAGCCAATTGCGCACAGCAGTGTCCCACAAACAGTTGTGGACTGAGTGACCAATTTTTTTTAGGGTTGTGTTTTCTTCGGAGGGATTGTTTCCCCCGGTAAAAGCGATCCGCCAATTCACTAATAACCAGGTTCCTATTTACTGCTGTTAGGCATGTGTGCGCGGAGTAAGGAAACTTGCCTAAGGTTTTGCCCTGCCCGGGAATCAAACCCAGTTCCTCTCGCTTGCGAGGCCAATGCTCTCGCCGCTATAAATAATAATAATAGTAATAATAATAATCCTGGATACAGCGCCTTATCACGTCGTCAAGAAAGCTCGATAGCATTACACGTAAAGCTGGAACGTGCATTGACTGCACGGCAGCCAATTTGCACACAGCAATGTCCCCACAAACAGCCATGAACTGAAGTGATCGAATTTATTTGGGGAGTTATATTGCTGAATGTAGGATTTATTCTTGCACTCGCAGGCTATATTGATCTTGCCTCTTACTCTATTTCTCTTCTCTCTCTCTCTCTCTCTCTCGTCCTGTTCTACTTTGCTGAGTCCCTTGTGCTTTCTGTTCTACTTCTCTCTCTCGTTCTGTCTCTCTTCTCCAGATCACAAGGCTTGACTATGCGAAGTCCCTGCTTGCTAGACTTCCCAATTCTTCCCTCCATAAGCTGCAGATTATTCAGGACTCTCCAGCTCGGGTCCTCACCCACACCCAGTTCAAGATCCTTGTCCTCACTCTTAAAGCCCTCCATCGTCTTGCTCCCCACTACCTCTGTGACCCACTAAACCTTTATCAACCTGTCCGCTCCCTCCCCTCGAAAAGCACTAGCCTGCTTCTTGCCCCCACCCTGTCCGCCCCATCCTCAGTCAGGTCTTCAGCATCTACGCCCCCACCCTCTGGAACTCCATCCACCTCGCCCCCTCCATTGCCTCCTTCAAGGCAAGTCTCAAGCCCTTCCTCTTCGACTGTGCCTTGGGTCACCCTCCTACCCCTACTCCTCTTGCCCTCCACCCGTCCTGACTCGAACCCCCAGTCCAGGGAAGAAGGGAGAAAGAGTGAGGTGGGGTGGAAGGGGCGAAGAAAGAGAAACGTGGGGGAGAGATGGGATGGAAGGAAGGAAGGAAGGAAGGAAGGAAGGAAGGAAGGAAGGAAGGAAGGAAGGAAGGAAGGAAGGAAGAGGGAGAGAGAAAGAGTCAGGGAGAAGGAGAGACAGAAAGAGGGTATTTTTTATATTCAGCTGGATTTTTTTTGAAAAAAAACATCTGTGGAAATGTTCGAAGGACAGCCAGTTCTTACTGCTGTGAGGGGGAGGGGGGGAGGGGGGTAGAGAGAGAGAGAGAGAGAGAAAACGCATGACCTTAAAAATCACAGCAGACAGCCGGTGAGTGAATAGAACAACTTTTTTTTTGCATGCGTAGGCAGGCAGGGGGTGGTGGGGGGGGGGGGGGTAGGGGGGTTGAATGAGATGACACTGGATCATGTCCACGTTCAACCTGAAACGCTGCCAAAATAATTAAGCTTTGGGCTTACGATTCCCAGGGAGGCAGCTCGGAGTGAGAAGCTGTGTACTCCCCTCACCCCACTCACATAACAGCTTTCAGACAAGCCACGCTCTCTTTGACAGATGCACAGACGCACACACACACACACAGACGCACACACACAGACGCGCACACACACACACACACAGACGCGCACACACACACACACACAGACGCACTTCACTGGCTCACTCTCTCTCTCTCCAACCCACACACAACAACAACAAATTATACTTGCAGAGCGCGATTCACGCTGGAAAGACGTCTCTCTCTCTCTAGCACTCGCACACACTTCTCTCCCCCCCCACACACGCACACACTTACATACACACACTTCTTCTCTGCTCCCCCTCCTCTTCCTCCCCCTCCACCCCCCTCAACACACACACACACACAACACGATCCACTGCATTAAAAAAGGTCAAGAATCCGACCTAGTTATAATGCAGAAGCTTGGGTCCATTAGGTGTGTTTTCTCCTTCATTCCCCCCTTTTCCCCACTCCACACCCCCCTTTCTCGCTCTCTTTCTCTCTCTCTCCTTACTTTGGGGAGTCGGACGAGGCGAGCTATGAGCAGAGCGTGACTGTAAATTTGTGCGTTTATTATTGGCGTTACAACAACGACAATAATAATCCTTGCATTCGATACGCCTCCCCCTCACGTCTTCGAGTCGTCTCGAAGCCCAGCGCGGGGTACACCGTCAAGCGAATTGACTGTACGTTTTGTGGGCGAAGCGCGGCAGCCGATTGCGCACAGCGACGTCCTCACAAACGGGCGTGGACTGAGGGACCAAATTATTATTATTTGGAAGGGATCATTACGTTGAACTATAGCAAGGGTTTACCAACCCTCGCACACACTCTAACCAAACTAAATCAACCATACACAAACCGCACCGCTTTACAGTATGTCCTGCGAAGCCCTTTGAGACCTAGTGATAAGGCGCTATATCAAATGCAAGGATCGTGGTTATTAATTATTATATGATATGATTGGTGTCGTGGTCTTATGCCTATCGTATGTTTATCTGTCCTCCAGGTCATTACTATTTGAGCTCCTGCAGGGAATGGACTGATTTGGACAGACTGCAGCATCAGGCGGTTGATTCCTACACTTCGCTGTTCACCCAAAGCTCTACAGCTGCAGTATGATTGTGATGAACGACAAGGTATAGGATATATATATATATACATATATACATCCAGTGGGAGAAGCGAGCACCAGCACAGACACGATGGGGTGTTGGGGCGGGCGAGAGAGAGAGAGAGCAGAGAATGGGGTTAGAGTAGAGAGCTCCACTAGGAGGGGAGAGCGAGCACCAGCACACAGAATAATAATAATAATAATAATCCTTGCATTTGATGCAGAGCCTTATCACGTCTTCATAGCATCTCAAAGCGCTTGACAGACTCTCCTGTAAAGTGATTTGACTGTGCCTTTTGTGGGCAAAAGGCGGCAGCCAATTGCGCACAACAGCGTCCCCACAAACAGTCCTGGATCGAGTGATCATGTTATTATTATTATGTTCTTATTGTCGTTCAGTATTGAAGGTTATCTCTGTGTGCGTTTAGGTTCCACAAACACAGAACGTAGAGGCCTCACTGATACAGATGACGGTGTTGGGAGACACTGGGTGGCCTCTGTGTGATGCTGAGACCACCTACACAGGACCAGCCAAGGTATCATCAACAAGGACATCTCCGGCAGAAAGCTCGGACTACACCTTTGTAAGCACCAACCTCCGCCCGACGTCCATCTGTGGCTCAGTCGTGTGTGGCTCTCTCCCTGCGTTGTACGGGGTGACCCAAAAGTGGTGATAATATTTTGCCCACAAAATACACAGTCAATCGACTTTACAGCATATCCCATGAAGGGCTTTGAGACGTCTCGAAGACGTGATCAGGTGCTGTTTTATACAAGGATTATTATCATTATTATTACCCTATTATCCAAAAAAAACACATTTTTTTTAAGACTTGTCGGGTACTGTAACGGAATCACAGGGTTTTGGTCACCTTGCGAAACTCAGCCCCACCCACCAAATTTAGGTCTCCCCCTGTCCCCCCCACCCCTCAAATCTCGCCTAAAGACCTTCCTTTTTGATCGTACTTACGGGAACCTCCCCCCCACCCCCCACCCACCCCCCACCCCGGCTCGTGGCCAGACTCCGCCACTGTCAAGCGCTCCAGGGCGCTACCCCACGTAAAGGGCGCTAAATAAATGCGTGTTGTGTTAAAATGTTACGGTCACAGATACGACTTATGTGCAGCTAATTCCGGGGGGGGGTTTCTTCTCGCTGTGCCTTACAGAGGCACCTCACAGAGGTACAGGAATCCACCAACGCTCAGCCGGGATTTGCAAGGTTCGGCAAAGAGCCTTGCGGAGAGGCTGCTAATGGGAGAGGGCAACCCTACGGTGAGGCGGCAGCGGAAGAGAGTACAGAAGGTGCAGGAAAGGAACGAGGTAACCTCCCAGTTCGGGGGCAGTCCGGTAGCTCAGGGGTTAGAGCACCTCGCCTCGCAAGCCAGAGGACCCGGGTTCGATTCCCAGGCGGGTCAGGGTCAGGGCGAAAAGTTTCTTTACTCCACACACGCGCACGCGCGCGCGCCTGTGTTCACCTCACTGTAAGTCGGAACCTGGTTGTTTGGCGATCTTTTCCGGGGATAGTGAATCCTTCAAAAAAAAAATAATGATTAAGTCGCTTCAATCCGCGACTGTTTGCGGGGACGCTGCTGTGCGCAATTGGCTGCCGCGTTTCGCCCGCAAAGTGTACAGTCGATTCGCTTTACAGTGTGAAGCGCTTTGAGACGTCTCGAAGACGTGACGAGGCGCCGTATCACATGCGAGGATTATTTCCCGTGCGCAAATTGGTTGCTGCGTTTGCCCACAAAACACACAGTCGCTGCATTTGACAGCGATTACCTGCGAAGTGTAATGCAACGCAATACAGTGGAATTAACATTTATACGGCGTAGCCCCTTTCGCGTCAGGAGGACGTTGGTGGAGGGGTGTGTGTGTGGGGGGGTGAGGGAACTGAGGGAAGTGGGGGAGGGGAAAGATGACGGGTCTTGATTCAATGCGAGCGTTGCTTATTCCTGTTATTTTTCTCCACGTCGCACAGGAGATAAAATCTCAGAGGGACCGGGCACCAGGAGCTATAAGCGGAAGTTGGAATGTGGGGAAGCAAATCATCTGGATTTGCCCAAACAGTCCAAGACAGCCAAGAGTTCCGAGCGAGTCTATCCCGGGAATGTCCCGGTGCGAGCCGGGGAGATCAGGTTGGTCCCAAACCTTGGGTCGAACGACCATGAGGGAAGAGAGGAGAAAGTAGAGGCGACGAGCGACACAAACAGCCCGCCCTCTGGGACGCCAGAGCAGGCCCCGGGGGCGATTTCGACCCCCGAATTCCGAGCGAGACGTCACAACGATCCGGGCAGGAATCTGGGCGATTCGGGAGTTTGTCTGGCGCGGGCCAGATACGCCTATCCGCTTTCTCGGGGGCAGGAGATCAGTGCCATCCACCACACCAGTCATGGGATTGGCAAGGAAACTCACCCGCCGTATGTCGGGCAAGACGGTCACAACAGGGACATGTCCGACCACTCTGTACGGTCGTCGTTTGCAAGTCAGTGCACCCACACGTCAAGGTACCAGTCGGAAGGAACGTTGGGGGCATTAAATGAAAGCAGCGGCACCCACCAGCGCCCGGCAAACTTGCTCGACAATCATTGGGCAACTTTGAACTCGGACTTCAAACCAGACCCACAGAGCTTCAGACAGGACCTCGAACGGAAAGCCTGGCAAAGCAATTCTTGCCCGAGACCACCTCGCCAATCCTCGCTCACACCCACGCCCACCGCCCCCACCACCACCACCAATGCCGAAACATCCACAAAATCAAGCAAGACAGAGGCGTTGGCATCCTATAATGGATCGGAGGCGAAGGCCGGCTACCATCAGCTCTACCACCTGCCTTCTCCCTCCGCCGCCCATCGTGGCAGCCCAGGAATCTCGCTTGCCGTTGACCCGGGCACTTACCCGCCCCTGAACGTCCATCTGCCACATTTCTTCAACGCCGGCGCCAAGTTGGGCCGCGGGCACCACCCCTCGCTGTTGGCCATGGCGCCACATTTGGACTCTGCCTACGGCACCAACTTTGCCCTTCTGGCCTCGAACTACAACTTCTACCACCCAAAGCACTTACAACAAGCCCCCGCTCAGGTCCAGCTAAGCGCTGCCTACGGGCACCTGAACCTCTACCCCGTTATGTGGCAGAGTGTGGATAGAGTGGACATGCACTCGGCCCAGCCCGTGTTGGCCGCCTGCTCGCACTCGCATCCGAGCTACGTGAACGGAGAGGCCGCTTTGAAAATGGTTTGTGACGGGAGCTTTTACGCACCAAAAAGAAAATTGGAATTAATAATTTGGTGGCTCCATCCACGGCTGTTTGTGGGGCGCAATTGGCTGCCGCGTTTCGCCCACAAAACACACAGTCACTGCACTTTGCAGTGTATCCTGTGAAGCGCTTTGAGGCATCTCGAAGGCGTGATAAGGCGCGGTATCAAATGCAAGGGTTATTATTGCTGAAGGCACCATCCTTTGAATCAGCAGCTTCCCACAAACAGTCGTGGATTGAAGTGCCCAATTTATTATTATTTTATTACGAGAACAGCATGTGGGTTCATTTTAGTTTTCACTTGTGCGTTGGCAAAACTAATGTTGTATTTTAACCTCTTGTGCTGAACAGGGTATCCACAATCCATGGGCGTACCACCATCACATTAGTCTGGACAACCAACAGCGAATGAGCCAATTTTCCAGTAAGAAGGAATTTCTCGCAGCTACGGACACAGCGGCTCATTCCCCACATCTTTACAAAGAGTAAGTACTTCTTCCTCGCCCTTCCTTGTCGTGGAACTGTAGAATCTTACAGCGCAGGAGGAGGCCATCAGGCCGTCGTGTCCGTGGCCGACTAGTCCACTTCCCCTGCCCGCTCTTTCCCTGAGAGAGTGAGAGAAACAGAGAGAGAGAGAGAGAGAGAGTAAAGCGCAGCTTGCTCCGAGACCCAGTGTAGATACAGTGGGCCGAATGGCCTCCTTTTTGGCTCTGCGAACACCTGCGATTCTCTGAGACCTCCACTTTTCACCGCGTGCCTCAAGCAACCGAGTCTCCTCACCGCAGCCCAGCAGACAGACGTCCACAGTTTGCATACCTAATCCGCCGGCCTATTTACTGACTCACGTGCTTGGCAAGGCATCCTGATACGCACAGGCTCGTAACAAACGTGGGTCTGTTCTGGGCTGAACTTATTTGGCTCTCGTTTTCCCCCAAAACCTCGTCGCTCCCGAAATCCTGGCCGACGATTGGCCAAAATCGCTTTCCCGGGGGCAATAATCCCTCCTCCGCAAAGAGATCTCCATTCGAAAACGGTCACTCGGTCCAAACGACTGTTTGTGGGGACGTCGCTGGGCCCGATTGGCTGACGCGTTTCGGCCACAAAACACCCAGTCACTACACTTTACGGTGTATCCTGTGAAGCGCTTTGAGACGTCTCGAAGACCTGATAAGGCGCTGTATCAAATGCCGGGATTATTATTAGTATCTGTGCGCGATTGGCTGCCGCATTTTCCCCACAAAACACGCACAGTCACTACACTTTACAGTATATCCTGTGAAGCTGCACTAGCCCCCACATCCCCCCCCCCCACCAACGGTTGCCCTTTCAACCGTTCCGCCCTGAAACTCTGGAACTCTCTCCCTCGATGCCTCTCTCCCCCCACTAACTCCCCTCCCCTCCTCTCCCTCCCCCACCCCACCGGCTCGGAGTCTGGGCTGCCACCGTTAAGCGCTCTGAGACGCTATCCTGCGTGGAGGGTGTTATATAAGTGCCCGTTGTTGTTGTTGTGATGAGGCGCTGTAACAAATACAAGGATTATTATATTTATTATTGTTGTGGTGGCGATCCGTGTCATGGTGTGTGTTTGTGCCCCAGGGAGGTGAGTAGAAAGCTGTATGCGGATTCGCTGTGTCCGTACCCCCACGCCGTCAGGAACAACCTCACCGCCGCGGACGTACAGCCGTTGCCGGAGACTGGCGGGGGCGTGGGGTACGGCGAGCCAGGCTTCGGGGCGAGGCTGTGCCCGTCGAGCCGGTCGGCGAGCAAGCAGCCGGGCAGGTCTACTGCGTTGCCGCAAAGGAGAGAGGCCGGCTTCTCTTCATCAGTCGCTCAGCGCGAGGCAAAGCCCCCCGCGGCTCGATCCCCGAGCAAGACGGAAGCCGCCGCAGAAGATCCTAGCTCCGGCTTCGCCGAGCGGGAACGCTTGGCCGAGGGGGAGCTGAGAAGTGCCCGGACGGCGTATCACCAGGCTCCGGCGAGCCCCGCTCTCGTCCGCAAGCTTTACCGGCCACCGGGAGGTGCTGCGGAGGGACTGGGCTTCCCAGGCCCGGTGCCCGCTTTCTCTCCTCCCCTCCAGGGCATCGCCAGGGGTCCGAGCCACCGCCTGGCACCGGCCCGCCCCCCGCAGGAGAGCGGCTGCGGCACGCCGGCTCTCCCCGACCGTTCGTTGCCGGAGCTGGCCGAGCAGAAGGAGCGGATGGCGGATGGCGGTGGCGTCGAGCACCGGGACAGAGCGGGAGGCCTGGCAGGCGACTGGGAAACCGGATCAGTTGTCGCCCCAGCAAAGCCGGCCTTCGCTGACGGTTACTACATGCCCAAGAAGCACAAGGCGGCTCGAGCCGTGACTCAGTGCCCGCCGGAGGGGCAGTGGGCGGGCAAGGAGGCGACGACGAGAAGGAGGAGGAAGGGGGTGGAGGAGGAGGAGGAGGAGGAGGAAGTGTCGCCGGGCTGCAGCGAGGCCGGGCAGGCCCGGGCGGTGGCGGCCAGTGGCGCCCACCAGCTCCGTCAGACCAACCCCTCCGGCTGCCATACCAAGCTGAAGAAGGCGTGGCTCACCAGGCACTCGGAGCAGGGAGGGGCTTGCCTGGGCCTTGACTCCACTCTGGAAGGCTGGTCCCTGAGCGGGCGGGGCAGGAGGTGGGGCAGGAGGAGGAATGCCCCCCCAAGAGAGCAGCGGCCAAAAGGACCCACGGGACCAGCTCGGAGGGCGAGGTGGAGGTGGCTGAAGGCAGGCCGTGTCTCAGGGTCAGGAGAGAAGGCAAGAGGTCGGACAGGGTCACCCAAGGACCACAGGGGACCCCAGTCACACACGCCGGGCGGGCGGAGGGGGTGATGGAGGAGGAGGAGGAGGAAGAGGAGCCCAGAGTGGCCCAAACTCGGAGTCGGAGACTGGAGAGAGAGAACGGGGTCCTGCAGAATGGTGAGACTCACACTCACACTCTCTCACTCACTAACTCACACTCTCACTCACTAACTCACACTCACTCACTCACACTCTCACCTCACTCACATGCACTCACACTCTCTCACTCACTTACACTCACTCTCTCTCACTCACACGCACTCTCACTTACTCTCACTCATACTCTAATTTATTCTCACTCTCACTCACTCAAACTCTCACTTACTCTCACTCACACGCACTCAAAACTCTCACTCACACTCTCACTCTCTCTCACTCACACTCTCACTCTCTCTCACTCACACTCACTCACACACACAACATTCCAGACCCACACCCAGGAATTTTTTGATCATTCCCCAGATAAAAATAATTGATTGTTTAATAACGAGAATGATTATTATTATTTTTTGGTCAGACCGGTGGGTGTCTGACACACGCGGAAACCCGTCACTCGCCTAATATTATCCAAACCCAAAATGATCAAAGTGCTGCGATGGGGTTGGGGGTGGGGGGCGGATGTGCGGGGGTTGTGCGGATTTGCTAATGGGATGAGATAGTCCTTATTATTATTCATTATTATCCTACACCCCCACCCCCACCAACCTCTCCCCCATCCCCACCAGATATTTTGGGTGACATGTGATGAGTCTCTGGAAAGGAGATTAAACGTAGGAGCAGCAGGAGGCCATTCAGCCCCTCGAGCCTGTTCGGCCCTTCTGTAAGACCAGGGCTGATCTGTACCTCAGGTCTAATTGCCTGCCCTGACCTGACAGATATCTATCCACCTCAGTCTTGACAGTGTGATTGGAAAGAGTTAAAAACAGAGGCACAGAGCCATCAGATTGTTGGGTCAATACCAGTTCGAGACTTCTGCAGATCCACTGACCCCCTCCGCTCCACCATCGGCGGCTGTGCTTTCAGCCACTCCGCCCCCATCGTTGCCCATTATCGGGTCCACCTGAACACCGTCCTCTTCGACCATCACCTCTGGTCACCTCCCCCTCTTTCCCCCCACCACCCCCCCCCCTCCACTGTTACGCACTCTGAGCCGCTACCCCACGTGGAGGGCGCTGTACAAACACAAGCTGCTGTTGTCTAACGTCCATAGACAGGGAGCTCGGCTTAATGTCTCTCTCCATCTCCCTCTTCCCCTCTCTTTCTCTCCTTCTCGCTTTCTCTCTTTCTCACTTTCCCTCTCCCCCTTCTCCCTCTCTCTCTCTCCCCCGTTACTCTTTCTCTCTCACCCTTTACCCCTTTTTCTCTTTCTCCCTTGCTCGCTCTCTTTCCCCTTCTCTCGCTTTCCCCCTCTCTCCCTCCCCTTCTCTCCCCCTCTTCTTCTTCCTCCCCCACCCTTCTCCTCTCTCTCTTCCCTTCTCTCTCCCCCCCCTCTCCCTCTTCCCACCCTTCTACCCTTCTCTCCCCTCCTCTGCAGGAGGTTCGCCTTTGCCAGTGTTGAAGGACCTACAGAGAGTGAAGCAGCTCAAGTCCACAGGATCCTCCTTCACCCAGGACATCCCCTGCACTGACCTCTCCGCCAACATCCAGCGCTGTCGGGAATGTTGGCCCGGACGCAACAGGAAGGGTGTGGAGTGGCCCTCAGCTCCCGCTCCCTGCAGGTTCCTGCACTTCCGCAGGTAAATAACAACAAGAGCTTGCATTTATATAGCGCCCTTCACGCCAGGTGGCGTCTCGGAGCGCTTCAGTATCTCAAATCAACCCCTCCTGGACCTCCCGCCATTAATTTTTACCTCTCGCCCATAAAATACACGGTCACTCCACTTTACAGTGTACCAGAAGACTCGAAGTCGTGTTGAGGCGCTGTATCAAATGCAAGGATTATTATTATTCTTTAGGGGCCTTATGGAATTTATGCCCTCCAATGATGATCAGAGCCAAGCCCTCAGAGGAGAGAGACGTGTTGTCTTTTACAACACAAGGGCTGGTTCAGAGGACGTGGAATCAGCCATCGTAGTTAAAAACATAACCCCTGATCGATCCTGGACGAGTCAATATTGACCCAATGGTTTGTGTTGGTTTTAACCAGGGGAGGATTGATAGCGAGTGTTCCACGGTTGACCTGTTGTGAGGACCTTCAGACTTGAGCGTGATCCAAATTAACCTCAGGGAGAGAGGGAGTGAGAGAGAGAGAGAGAGAGAGAGAGAGCATGGCACCCCTGCTCTCCAACTTTGAGCTTTACCCTTGCGTAAAGGTCAGGCTCATCAAACGAGCACAGTTATTCACAGTTACAACACCACCAATCCTTAAAACCACAACAAATTACATTTACACAGCGCCTTTCTCATCGGGAGGACGTCCCAAAACCCCAGACAGTGAGGGGTTTGAAACTACACCCCACAGTCCCTTCACCTGGCCGCCCTCCCTTGCCTCCTTCAAGGCATGTCGCCTCTTTGACCGCACCTTCAGCCATCTTCCTGCCTCCACCCTTCCTGATCCCAACCACCCGTTCGGGTCCAAATCCCTGACTGTCCAGCACCTTGGGACGTCCTCCCGACGTGAAAGGTGCCGTGTAAATGTAATGTGTTGTTGTTGTTGTTTCGCAGGCTGTCCTTCAATAGGAGCGGAGGGCTGAGGATGGACGGATATTGCACTGAAGACCAGGTGAACGAAGAGGTCCGTGGGAGGGGGCTCACAAGCTCTGCGGAGCCCGGCCTGGACCCCCAAGCCTCCACCTACATCTTGGCTCACGTGGGAGATCAGTTCTGTGACATGGTGTCAGCCGAGCGGCAGCTGTTTGCGAGAGTCACTGAAGATTATGACGGTAAATCAAACTCCTTTCCGCCCTGGCACATCCTTACCTCCCCGACCTGCTTACCCCACCCCCCCCCCCACCAACCCACAACCCACTGCCTCCGCTCCACTGGCTCCGGCCTCCTGCTTGCCCCTCGTACCCTCCGTTCCAGCATCGGTGTCCTGCGCTTTCAGCCACATCCACCCCCAGGCTCTGGGACGCTACCCTGCTTGAGGGGGCGCTGTGTAATGCAAGTTGTTGTTGTAAGAGATTGGGGTGGGATCTGTTATTGGTCTGAATTTGTGTGTGGGTGGGAGGGGGGGGGAGACAGGAGAGTCTTCTTCCTGCGTAAATGGTCTGGGTGATGCCTCACTCAAAGCAGCGACACGGGTGGAAGCACGCACATAAACACGCTAGCGCACAGCTGCACGCACACAGAAACGCCCTCCCGTGCAGGCGCACGCACTTGGCTTGCATACGCCGGTAGGCGCACACCTGCACGCATGTACACGGGTGTGTTTGTCCCATCCCGTGCCTTGGATTCCCGGCTCAGACGCGAGTTTGCGTTGCTCTTGCTAAAGGGTCCGTCGCCATGAAGCTGACGGTGGGGGAGAGGGACGAGAGGTGCGATTGCTGCCACAAAATGCTCTTCAACTTTCACTGGCTGTGCTTGCGATGCGGGTTCCTGGTCTGCGTGCAGTGTTACATGGCCAAGCTGGGGAGAGGAGCCACAAATGGAACAGGTGAGTGTGTGCGTCCACAAATAGCCTTTCTCCCCCATCCCCGACACCCCCATCCCCATCCCCGACACCCCCACCCCGGTCGTGGATTGTATATCCTGTCAAAAGCAGAGGCATCCGAGGCGAGGTCCCAGTCCTGGGGCTTCGGAGAGGGACATTCTACAGGGTGAGATGTTACCCCTATGGAAGCCATGTTCAGGTGGATCCTGTGTCCTGACTGACAATCCCCCCAACACCCCCCACCCTCAAATACCTTGTCCTCTCCCTCGCCCTCAATACCTCCACCTCCCTCCCTCCCTCCTCGATACAAATGCAAGCAGTAGTTGTTGTTGTTGTTGTGGTTCAGTGTCTGGCCTCGGGTTCGTCGCAGGTGACTTGACCTCTGCTGTCTCCCATCCAGAAAAGAGCGAAGAGGGTCCTACGTGGTTAAAGTGCGTTAAAGGGCAGGTTCATGAGGTCAAAAGTCTGAGGCCCACACAACTGGTCTCTAAACGTGGTGAGACGTCTCTCTCTCTCTCTCTTTCACTCGCTGTATCTGTCTCCCACACAATATCTTTTACTCTCTGTGTCTAACCCTCGCTTTATCTTTGAATTGTGGCGTCCTGTAGCTTAGCGGTTAGAACACTCGCCTCACAAGCGAGAGGACGCGGGTTCGGTTCCCGGGCACTAATCCTTACTACACACACACACGCGCCCGCGCGCGCGCGCACACGCGCCCGCCTCTGTTTACCCGGCAGTAAGTAGGAACCCGGTTGTTAGTCGATTGGGGGATCGCTTTCCCGGGGGAGTAGTAATCCCTTCAAAAAAAGAAATAATAATAATTTGGTCACTCAATCCACCACTGTTTGTGGGACACCCCTGTGCGCAATCAGCTAACGTGTTTCACCCACAACACGTACGGTCAATTTACAGTCTATCCCGTGAAGCGCTTTGAGACGTCTCGAAGACGTGATAAAGCGCTGCATCAAATGCAAGGGTTATTATTATTATTATTACTAACATTACTATTGTCGTTATCTTTCTCACAGCGCTGGTCAGCCTCTCAGAAGCCATGCACAACATCAGAAGGCGATGGATCATCAGAGCAAACTGTGCCTGTGTTAGCGGGAGAGAGAATCCGAGCGTCACCACACCTCTACCTAATGGCTTACACCAGGAATCACAGGTAACTGGACAATCTCACCCCGATGGCACCCTCCCTCCCTCCCTCCCTCCCCCCCTCCCCACTTTCAAATCCCTGCCTAAAGCCCTTCCTTTCTGATCGTGCTTATGGTCACCTCGTCCCAGTCCCTCTCCCCTTGGCTCGGGGTCAGACTCCCCCACTGTCAAGCGCTCCGGGAAGCTACGCTGTGTGAAGGGTGCTGTGTTAAATGCAAGTTGTTGTTCTTGTTGACACAGGACACCCCCAGGGAAACGGACAGAGCTCTCTCACCTTCACGTAAAGTCACGCCTGACAACCCTGCCCAAGGCCCCGAGGAACCAGAGAGCAAGTACACAGCCTCTGCACCCCAATCCCCACTACACTGGTTAGCAGACCTCGCCATGCAGAAAACCAAAGAGGAAAGTAAGTAGACTGACGTCTGTCTGTCTGTCTGTCTGTCTGTAACGTCACACCACCTCACATGGAGGGGGCTGACAGTCGCACAGAGGCAAGGGGTAAAAATGTAAAGGTCTTGTGCTTTTATAGCACTCAAAACAACCATAACAACATTACATTTGGAAGTGGAGCCCTGTAACTCAGTGGTTAGAGCGCTCGCCTCGCAAGCAAGAGGACCTGGGTTTGATTCCCGGGTGGGTCAGGGCAAAACCTTAGGCAAGTTTCCTTACTCCACACACACACACACACGCGCACACACACGCGCCTCTGTTTCCCTGCCAGCAAGTAGGAACCCAGTTGTTAGTCGATTCGTGGATCGCTTTTCCGGGGGTAATAATCCCTTTTTAAAAAAAAATAATTGAGTTACTCAATCCAGGACTGTTTGTGGGGGAACGCTGCTGTGAGCTGCCGTGTTTCGCCCACACAATACACAGCTATTTCACTTTACAGTGTATCCCGTGAAGCGCTTTGAGACGTCTCGAAGATGTGATCAGGCGCCGGGTCAAATGCGAGGATTTTACTATGCACTGTCTCAGAATTGTTGTTGTGTGTATCCCGGGGGCTGCTGCTGGCCAGCCCTCTCACCCCCGTTATGTCTGTGTCTGTAGAGACGGAGGCCAAGCCGGGTTACATGCCAGACACCAAAGCCCCCCCAATGTGTGGGGTCTTCAAACCCGCGGAACACCCCTCAACCCTGTGTGACCTGCTCACCACCACGGCCGGAAAGCTGAGGGTGGGCTCCATCGATGCTGGCATCGCCTTTGCCCCCGTCTACTCCAACAGGGTGGGTACAGCTGCAGGTGGGGCGTGGCGAGGGTGGGGGTGGGTGTAGTAGTCCTGTGGCTCAGTGGTTAGAGTGAGAGGACCTGGGTTCGATTGGGGTAGGTCAGGTCAGGGCGAAACATTGGGCAAGTTTCCTTACTGAGCTCGTCAGTAAGAACCCGGTTGGTAGTCGATTGGCGGATCACCTTTCCGGGGGGAATAATCCCTTCGAAAAATAATAACGTCTGTCGCATCCTGCTCACCTAATCCTGGAGAGTATTAGGCGCAGGTTGGTGAGACCCAAGACTTAGGGACCTTTCCCCCACAACGGGACTGTGGTCTGACGAACGAGACACGTGACGTTTGCCCCCTTCTCTCTCCCGCTCCCCCCCCCCCCCCCCACCACCCACCCACCCACCGCAACCACGACAGTGCCACATGGGAACCCGGAGCGTGCCGAGCATTCTGGATGACATCATCGCTTCCGTCGTGGAGAAGAAAATTCCAATCGGAAAACCGGCAGCTCCCAGGAGGGCAGCCGGAGCGACGTTCCCGAGCCAGGGGAGGCCTCCGCTTCCCAACCCGACTCCTCCCGAGACTCCAGCTGCCAACGTCTCCCACAGCCCCCATTCCTCCTCCTTCTCCAAAGGGCTTTTCCTGTGGCTGCACGATGCCGGGAATAAAGATAACTGGAAGCTGATTCAGAGTTCCTGGAGACGAGGCTTGGTAAGTGCAGACACAGACAGACAGAGGCAGACACAGAGAGAGACAGACAGACAGAGAGAGACAGAGAGAGACAGACCGACAGACCGACACCAACAGACAGACAGAGACAAACCAAGCAACAGAGAGCGATATACACAGAGATAGAGAGATTGAGCGAGAAAGACACACACGAGGACACACACACAGAGATACTCACACACACACAGACACACACACACACACAGACACACACGAGGACACTCACACACACACACAGAGAGCACTCACACACACACACACACACACACAGAACCAGAGAGACAAAGTTTAAAAAGTTACATTATCAAACTTACTAAACTTTGTTTTTTTATGTTTGAAACTGGGAATTGGGGGGTCGGGGGATGGGAGGGGGGGGGGTGGTGACGCTGTACTGTAATAGACTGACTGTCTATCTGGTCTGACTGTCTGACTGTCTGACTGACTGACTGTCTGACGGAGTGACTGACTGCCGCCTGTTTGTCCTTCCAGCCCGTGCTGGTGTCTGGCCCCCTGAAAGCCACGAGGAGTGGGCTGTGGAGCCCGGAGTCGCTGAGCAGGTGTCTGGGCGAGGACGGGGGGATCCAGGTCAACTGCAGAGACCAGCGAGCGATGCCCAGAGCTCGGGGCAAGGAGTTTTGGGAGGGATTCAAGAGCGACTCCAGTAAGTGGTCTGCCAACATTGTCAGCCTTCCCGCTCCTCTCCCAATCCCCCAGGACGTCTTATTCTGTAGGAGTCCATTGGTAGCTCAGTGGTTAGAGCACTTGCCTCGCAAGCGAGAGAGAGGACCTGGGTTCGATTCCCGGTGAGTGGGTTAAAGATATTTCCAGCTCTCTCTCCACCACGACCGCTTCACTTGCGATAAATTCACCCCGACGTCTCTCTCTCTCTCTCTCTCTCTTTCTCTCTCTCTGTCCGTTCCTACCCTCAGAGAGCTCCAAGGCCAAGGCCGGAGGCGGGAAGATCTTACGATTAGATTACTGCTGCTCGGAGAAAGAATTCAGTCAGAGATTGCCCGCTCAGTAAGTGCTATTTCTGTTCTTTTTCTTAATCTCGGCACACCCAGCCAAGCCATAAGTGCTTGTGGAGTCGTGTAGCTCAGCGATTAGAGCACTCGAGAGGACCCGGGTTCGATTCCCGGGCGGGTCAGGTCAGGGCGAAACTTTGGGTAAGTTTCCTTACTCCACACACACGCACACGCACACACACACACACACACGCACAACGCCTCTGTTTACTCAGCAGTAAGTAGAAACCCGGTTGTTAGTCAATTAGCGGATTGCTTTTCCAGAGGTAATAATCCCTCCAAAATAATAATACTAATTTGGTGGTGACTCAATCCACGGCTGTATGTGGGGACACTGCCGCGCGCAATTGGCTGCCGTGTTCCGCCCACAAAATGCACAGGAAGTTCACTTTGACGGTGGATCCTGCGGAGCGCTTTGAGGCGTCTCGACGACGTGATAAGGCGCTGTGTCAAACACAAGGATTATTAATAACGGTCGGCGTATAATGTGTCTTAAAAAACATTCCCGTGGCAGGTTCGAAGACTTGCAGAAGCATTTGCCGATCCCAGAGTACACAGGGAACAGCGGACGGCTCAACCTGGTCTCTCGTCTTCCAGCAGAAAGTGCCAGAGCCCAGCTGGGTTTGAGGGTCTCCTGTGCTTATGGTGAGCAGTCAAGAGGGGCAACAAGGCCCCCTATGGTAGCGACGGTTGCATTCTCACAGGAGAAGGAGAGTGAGGTGGGTGGGCTGATGATGCAGAGTTCTAGATAGTCATGTGTGAGAGTAGAGCGCGTTCGAGTCAATGGGGGCGGGGGAGAGAGGATAGAGAGGCGATAGCGGGCATCTGACATCAGGGAAACTCGTGATCGCTGGCCCGTTAATCACGGAATGTCTTGACTCTCTCTCTCCCCACCAGCCCTGACCCCGGAAAACTGCGGAGTGGGAAGCAGGAATATCAGCTCGCAAACGTTCGATACCGTCAATCTTCTGGCGCACAGCGAGGAGGCTCAGGAGGCTAACGAAACAACACAGAAAGGTCTGTTGGAAACGCTGTTGGAAACTCCTCAGTGTCTGATTTCCCCTTTACCTTCTCCTCCTCCTCCTCCTTCCCTCCCTCACTTCCTTGAAGCGGTTGTTGTGGAGACGCGTTTAAGAGGAAACTAGACCTTTATCTTGTACTGAACAGCAGAACCGGAGGACACAGCCTGCGATTGATTGCGGGGAAATTCAGAAGAAATCTGTGCACTGATTCAACGAGCTCGTAGGAAACGTTTGGATCAGGCTCCAGAGAGACGGACGGTGGAAGCAGAAAATGTTATTTGTTTCAAGAACAAATCAGATCGATTTCTGGGGATAATAGTAATCGAGTGACAAAATTATTCCTATTTTATTTAAGTTTATTTTTGTTTTGAAGGAGCTCCTTCCTTTCCCCCCTACCCACCCCACCACCGCCCCTTCTCCCGCCTTACTGAGCTCCGTACGCACTCAGTAACCCCTCTCTCTCTCTCTCTCTCTTGCTCTCTCTCTCACTGTTTCGCTCAGCCATTCTCAAGAGGCTCGAGGGAGACAATGTGGACGCGTTTGCATTGAGACGGCTGACGGACTCCGGTGACAGACTGGGGGCTGTTTGGCACATCTTCGCTGCACAAGACACAGAAAGGATAAGGGAGTTTTTACTAAAGGTACGTTGGCGGGGGGCCAGGGTGGGTGGGGGGGGGGGTGAGGGGGAGCCCAGCACTGGGGGAGCGTCTGCAGCACGAGGCTGAATCCTAATCTATTTATTTACCAAATAAACTCGATGGGATTGTGGGGTCCCCGTCTCAAGACCCCCCCCGCCTCTTCGACCGCGCCTTCGGTCACCCTCCTACCCCCACCCTCCCCGCCCTCCGCACACTGTCCAGTGCCTCGGGACGTCCTCTTGACGTGAAAGGGCACTGTGTAAATGACATGTGTCGTGGTTGTTGTTAGATGTCAGAAGGAGCCGGACACAGTAGGAGCCAGGATCAGGGCTGGTACCTTGATGAGCACCTGCGGAGGAGGCTTAAGGAGGAATGTGGTGTCCAAAGCATCACCGTCCTTCAGTTCCAGGGAGATGCTGTCCTCATTCCAGCCACTGCTCTCCACCAGGTACGTTGGGGGGAGTGAAGGGACCTGTCCATCGGCTCAGCAGAATTGGCCACCAGAGCTGAGGGTGGGAGCTGGGTGTGTGTTAGGGGGTTTGGGTGGAGCTAAAGGTGACTGAAACTTGCAGTTAAAGAGATGAGGGAGAGAGGGAGGGAGGCAGCGAAGGAACAGGAAGAGGCCATTCAGCCCCTCGAGCCTTTTCCGCCATTCTGTTAGCTCGTGGCTGATCTGTACCACAAGTCCAATTACACGGTCAAAGAGATGATTGAGGGAGGGAGTGAAGGAGGGAGGAAAGGAGGGAGGGAGTCAGATACCTGAATCGCCTATTGATGCTGTCACAGGGACAATATCTCAATGCCTCTCCTCTCCGCTCTGTTGTGTGTGTTCCAGGTTCAGTGTTTGACGTCCTGTGTCACTGTGGAGAAGGCTTTCCTCTCTCCTGAGCACCTCGCACACTCCTTTGGGGCCGTTCAGAGTCCGAGGACAGACAGCACCTCCCCCCAGCAACCACACACACTGCAGGTCAGTGAACCCCCTCCTCCATCCCCCCACAACAACCACCCCCAACCCCCACACAGCGACAGACCACACACACACACACACACTGCAAGTCAGAAACCATCACACACCACCTCTCAACAGCAACTCCCACCCCCCACCTCCAACACACCCACACCACCACCCCTCCCAAACCCCCTCCCCAACCTCTCTCTCTGGGGGGGGTGGGGGTATCAGTTCCCCCTTTGCCCGACCCTGACTTCTACCCGTGTGTTTGTTGACAGGTGAGAAGTGCTTTGTACCGGGCGGTGAGAGACACAGTGAAGACACTGACCAGTCACATCCCTCAGGTCAGCTACTGAGACCAGAGAGTAACTCGGGGCAAAGATTACCCCAACCGTGCCTTTCTCCCCCTTCCGACCCCATTCCCCCCTCTCTCCCCGAACCTATTCCCCCTCTTTTTCCCCGACACTCTTTCCTCCCCCCTCTCTCTCTCCCCAAGTTTAACTTTACTTTTAACCCAAAAAGCGACAGAAAGCATTTTCTCCGCATCTTACTCTCCCCAACCCCCACATCCCCCACTTTGTCGGGAGCTTCGTGGCGGGTGGGGGGGTGGGGGGGTCGAGGGGGAGAGATTACAGTTGTGTCAAGTTTGGGGTCGAGGGGAAGGGGTCAGTTTGCACCATTCTGACCTTTGCACTTTACAAGGAGGGGGTGAGATACTGAGCGAAGGCGAGTGTGTGTGGGAGGGGGGGAAAGGGAAGGGGTGGGGGTTAAACCACACACACTGCAGGTCGGCAACTTCACGCGAAGCACTTTGAGATGTTTATTGGTTTACGTTGAAAAATACCCTGAATAAATGGGAGGTCACACCTCAAACTGTCAGCGGTATAAATATATATACAATACGTTTCCTCACTGCCTGCGCTTAGTTTAGTTGGAACAATCTCATACCCATTCCCCTATCTCCTCCCTCCCACGTTGCCTCCCTCCCCTCCCTCCCTCCTTCCCTCCGTCACCCACCCTCAAAGGCAGTTTTATCTTAAGTTAATATTCTTCAAAACAGATCCCCAGGAGTACGCTGCAATATCTCAGCGTTTCGGGGCGAGAGTGCGAGAGACGCTGTGATGGGGAAAAGGGTGGGGTGTGGTGGTGGACATCATTCTCCCCCCTCTCTCCCCCCCCCCCCCCCCCCCCCCCCAGTGAGTGTGCATGTACATATTGCAAAGGATTTGACAGGTTGTTCAACAGGGTTTTTGGGGTGAATGTTTTTTGTACGTTAAGTCCAGCTTTTCCATTAAATGGAATGAAACGCAAGAAAAAAGAGTTGTCTCTGTGTTTTCTGATGATTTGCTAAATTATTATTACTTATAATAATAATAATAATAATCCTCACATTGGTACCCGGTAGGAGGACGTCTCAAAGCGCTTCACAGGATACACTAAAGTGTAGTGACTGTCTATTTTGTGGGTGAAACACAGCAGCTAATTGCGCACAGCAACGTCCCCACAAACAGTCGTAGATTGAGCGATTGGACTATTTTTTGAGGGGATCATTATCCACCAATCGACTAACAAACTGCTTCCTATTTACTGTCCAGGTAAACAGAGTGTGAGGTGCTGTGGGTGAGGAGACCCCTACGGTTTCCCCCTGCCCTACTGGGAGAGAGAAACTCTTTTCTAATTGCACCCTGAGCTCTTTAACAGCCAACAACAACAACTTGCATTTGTACACAACAGCTGCACACGGACACAAACACAGACAGACAAACACATACAGACCCAGAGAGAGACAGACACACACACAGACAGACACAGACAGTGCCACAGAGACACTTGACCACATGTTAAACCTTTCCATTGCATCTGGAGTTGGTCAGAGAGATACTCAGCGAAATAGAATGGGGAGAGCGTGAAACCCTGTGTGGCCACAGGGAGGCGCTCTCCCCATTCAATTTCACAGAGTATCTCTCTCCGACCAACTCAAGATACGTTCCCACTCCTTTCTCTGCAAAACTAGTATTTTTGGGGAGTTTTATGGCATTCGTAAAACCCAATTGCTTCAAAACTTCACTGCCGGTATTCTCACCCGCACCAAACTCCGATGCCACCGTCACCCCGGGCTCCCCGACAACAAATAACATTTACGCAGCACCTTTCGGGTCGGGAGGATGTTGTATAAATGCGAGTTATTGTTGGTAAAGTGTTCTTTTTCCCCTTATTTATTGAGCTGGTTACCCCCCCCCAATGCTTACTCTGGGATCACCAATCCTTGGCTCTTCCCAACCTGCGCCTAATACTGCCTGGAATTAGGCAAACAGGGTGCGTCCCTCCAGAAGAGAGAGAGAGAGTGATTCCCATATGTAGGTTGGGATGCATGGAATTCTCAGCTTGGTTCGGAGACCCTTCAAGTACGGTGATGAGTTTCTGGCCAAAAAAATCACAACAATAATAATAATTCCCCCCCATTGACCGCGTCGTATTGTCTCTCGATCCCTGTACTCGCGGAGGGGTGGGGGGTGGGGGGGGAAAAAAAATACATTTTTCCTTTTTATTTGTTTCACTTTACTTTATGATTTCATTCTTTAAACATATTTTTTATTCTAATTTGATTTGATTTGATGTGTTTTGTTTGGGACTTTGTGAGCGTTGGTCAGAGAGATCCTCAGCGAAAGTGAATGGGGACAGCGCCATCGTGTGGCCATTGCGCCACATCGCAGCTGCACATACACACTGTGTCCACAGGAGGGCGACCTCCCCATTCTATTTCGCTGCCCCAACTCAACGCCGTGCGGGGAGGGCGCCCTCCTGTGGACACAGTGTGTATGTGCAGCTGCGATGTGGCCACACAGGGTCTCACACTCTGGTCAAAGCGCCTTCAAACTTTCCCATTTTAATTCCTTACTCCCCATTATTCAACCCAAAAGGTCGTCGACATTTCAAGGCCTCGTCGCACACACCCACATCGCGCGCCGTCCCATTCGCTTGGGCAGCGCTTTCCGTGGAGCGCTTCGGGACGTCTCGAGGACGCGCTCAGGCGCTGCGCCAAACGCGGGGATCGTTGCGGTTATTACCGTTGCGCACCTGCGAGAGGAGCGCAGATGATTTGTGGTGCGACGCTGGTCACCGGGGGCCTTATTCCGATAACTTCCCCCTCCGCGTCCAAACACTCCCCCCCACACACCCCCCCCCCCCTTCGCTTCCCGCGATCGTGAGTTTATAATATGACGAAAATAATAAATATGAATCCTTACGTTTCCTGTCCCGCCCATTCCAGTGGACGTTACAGATGGAAAAGTCGGTGTCGCGGCCAACAAAGCCACACACGCACAATACACACGCGCCACACCCATTTCACACCGACACTACACGCACACAATAATAATAATAATAATAATAATAATCCTTGCATTTTGATATAGCGCTTTTCACGTCGGGAGGACGTCCCAAAGCGCTTCACAGAACACACTGTAAAGTGAATTGACTGTATATTTGTGGGCGAACGCGGCGGCCAATTGCGCACAGCAATGTCCCACAAACAGTCGTGGATTGAAAATGACCAATTTATTATTGTTTTTGTTTTGGAGGGATTGTTATTAGGCTCTGTGTGGAGTAAGGAAACTTGCCCGAGGTTTGGCCCTCTGCCAGGAATTGAACTCAGGTCTCTCGCTTGCAAAGCAACCCACAGACAGACCACCCCCGTCCAGTTAAAGGGTAGAGGGAGTCCGTTATTATCGTTGCGGTGTCTGCGCGAGGTAAAGAAATACCGCTTGGTGTCTGACGTCCAGTGACCGGAGCTGGAGTAGGGTCCTGCTGCTTTGCTCTCTCAGCGAGTCGGAAAGTCATCGTTCTGCGATTACCTTCTCCAACCCCAGGCTCCCAGTAATGAGACGTTTCACGTTGCATAAAATCCGTGTCATTGTCACCCCTGTCCAGGAAGGATTACGTTACAGTGTGAGCTGCAAACTCTGATTTCACCCCCTCCGGTTTCATCAGACAGTGTTCCAGCATTAGAGGTGACCCGGACACGGAACCAATAAGTAATATTAGTTAATTAAATATTAATGCCAGCACTCCGAGACTCTATCCCGCATGAAGGGCTCCATGTAAATGCAAGTTGTTGCCGTAAGGGCAGTTGTTGGTGCGGAGTTAAAAGCAACAACAGGAAAGAGCAACAACAACTTGCATTTATTTACTGCGCTCTTCACACAGGGGGTAGTGTCTCAGCGCTGTCAATTGAAATAATCTAATCGCTCAATCACACAGAAGAAAATCTATACTTAATAGATCATTGTGTTAGTGGCTATAACTGTACTGTGCCTTCAGCCTCTCTGCCCCCACCCTCTGGAACTCCATCCCACAGTCCCTCCACCTCACCCTCTCCCTCGCCTCCCTCAAGCCCCTTCTCAAGACTCTCCTCTTCGACCAACCGTGCCTTCAGTCACCCTCCTATTCCCCCACCCTCCCCTCCCTCCCCTCCCTCCACTCCCTCCTGATCCCAACCACCAGCTCGGGTGCAGATCCCGGACTCTCCAGGGCCTTGGGACGTCCTCCTGACATGGAAGGCGCTGTGTAAATGTCATTTGTTGTTGTTGTTGTTGACACATTGAGTGTGAATGACTGTGAGGTTGGCTGTGGTACACTATTTGCACTAACGCTGCTCACTGACGAGGCTCAGTGCCAGACTGAGATGCTCTGTGTGAATGGGCTGAGTTGGACACTGACGAGCCATCTGTCTGCCCTGACACACGGGGACTTGACCTGCTGTTTCCTCAACACACAGCACAGCCGGACAGCCGAGCGAACACACCCACAGCTACAGGCGGTTACTACTGCACTGCCTGCAACACAGGGAGTCACTGATGTAATACTCACCGTTAAATCCTTCCCTCTGCCCCTTCTCCCCACCCGCCCCCCCACCGCCCACTCTCTCCCTCCCCCCACCCCCCACCAGGGCTCAGCGTCATTCATATTCACCTCTTAAGTCCTGTAGAGTAAGACCAGTAAGGAAATTGCCTAAGGCTTCGCTTGGCCCTGAACGGGAATCGAACCCGGATCCCCTCACTTCACAACCGCGACTCAAAGTGCTCGCGGGGTTGGCTATTGGGTGAGGCAGTCAAAGTGTGCACAGCGATGACTGTCTGTGTAAAGGGGTTAAATAGCGGCCAGTTTTGTTGCTTTTGTTTGCAGGAAACAGCCCTTCCCTCGCCCCGCGACGCACACAGACCACACAATCCTGTGAAAGCGGTAGGAAGGAAAGAGCAGGCACAGGGGAGCGGAATTTACGCAGGTTCAAGAAGCAGATACAAGGGGTCAGGGTCTCTGCACATAATCCGTGCGCAGAGTAAGCAATGCCCTCTGATCCCTTCCCTTCCGCCCTGAAAACTGACCGACACCCGACCCCCTCGTCGGCACACGTCCCTTTTATTTTTGTCCCCACGGATCCCTGTACACACACACACACACACACACAGTGCCACATAAACTAAAGCCCTCTTCCTTCTCACACCTCCCAACACTGCACAGTCTTCAACTGCACTGGCTGCGGAGTTTGGTGTGTAAACGGACCAGGCACTTTGCGCACAGGGACGTCCCACAAACAGCCGTGAAGTCAACAAGTTATTAGTCTGTGGAGGATTGTTGGACGCACAGTGTCGAGGGATCTTTACTGTGTCTCTAACCCTGACCTGGGAGTGTGGACAGTGTAGAGGAGCTTTACTGTGTCTCTAACCCTGACCTGGGAGTGTGGACACACAGTGTAGAGGAGCTTTACTGTGTCTCCAACCCATTACCACGTGTGTCTGGATTGCAGCAATACAGTATTATATTTTCGGACCACAGATTTTTTTGTTCAGTCTTTTAAGATGCTGAGAGGAGAAAGGATCGGGATAATAAATGACTCCCTATGGTCTGTGTCGGTGTGGATATCAATAACAGTGGAGCAGAGACAAAGCTGTGCAGAAAAGCGCAGCAATAGGGCAAAGGCCACTCCATTGCAGCCAATCTCACTGAGCGTCACAGAGAGTGCCCCCGTGAAGGCTATTAAATATGGCTGTGAATCTGGGTTGACTGATTTAATGAGCACACACAGCCTGACTGCTTCTGGTCCCCTGTCTCGCAGACAGCTTGGAGGAGGGGAGAGAGGCGGTGGGGGGGGGGGGGGGGGGGAGAGACGGTGGGGGGGAGAGAGAAGGGAAGAGCAGAGGAGGGGACCTGAAACAACCACAAGCACTGACTGTGCTCCCAACCAAATAGCGATGTTGAACCCCTTCTCCCTTTTGCAGAGGGATCTCTCCGTGTCAGCGGGTTGCAGGGCAGGGCAGGACTGGGCCATTTAAGGCAATATCTTTTTCGGCTTTGCTGAAGAGCAACAAGTCTCTTCGTAATGTAATCTGGGTGACAGACGCACGCAAAGTTGGGCAGGTTCCAGCGATTATATCTTATACCATTGTGGGATCAGTTCAATAAACAGATAAACTGGCGTGCTTGCGTGTGCGTGTGTGTATGTGTGTGTGTGTGTATACAGACGGACACCGGCTTGCTTCAGATTCCCCCGCACTTCCCGCCCCACCAATGGCAGTCGGCTATTCAGCCTCTCCTCCGCCTTTCTCTATAACTCTAACCCGCAATCCCTCTGCCTCACCCCCTCTCTTGCCTCTTCCAAGTCCCTTCTGAAGACCCCCCTCTTCCATCGTGCCCCCAGTCCAAGGATTTACCCCAGAGAGCAATCCTCCAATCAACTAACAACTGCTTACCTACTTACTGCTAAGTATAGAGGCGTGTGAGGGGCAGTAAGGAAAAGTACCTAAGGTTTCGCTCTGCCCAGGAACGAACCCCGGGTCCTCTCGCTTCTGAGACCCTCACAAACAATAACCCAGACGGTTCAAGGAGACGCGAGGTGCCTTATATTTGAATGATTTTATTAACGATATAAAAATACTTCAATAAATATTCTCCAGAGCTTTTTTTTGGTTTTTTTTTGGTGGGTCTGGTCTGGTCCGTCTGCGCTGTACAAGTAATTTAAATTACATTCACAATAAGTTACCCTTCTTTCAAAAAAAACACACACGCGGCTACAGTCGATCTCGTTTCTTTCACATAACACAATAGACGTGGTTAGGAACAGCGCTCCACACAACTTGAAACGTCTCCGTTCTTGTCCCACCAATACCCCCCCCCCATCTCTCCCCACCCTGTGAGCCCCTCAAAGCAGGGAGTGAGGCGGGTGGGGGGGGGGGGGGAAGGAGATGGGAAGGGGTTAGCTCTAACAGTCCAAGACTTGGTCAAAATCTAGCCATTTGCCATGTTATACTGCCACAATTCTCCCCCAAATACTCCTCTGAAGGGCAATGAGCGAGGGTGGCCGGTGCTCTAGCGACATCTAGTGGAAGGATAAATGTACTGCAATGCTCCAAGCAATTTTTTCAGGGGGTGAAGGGGGTGGGGGAGGAGGGGGTCGGGGTGGGGGGGGGGGGTTTGGAGGGGAATGGATGACCTTTCGGAACTCACTTTCCACTCTCCATAGATGCTGCCTGACCGAGTTGTTCCCAGCGACCTATTTCTTTCAGATTTCCAACAAGCCCTGTTCTCCTCTCCTCTCCTCTCTCTCTCTTCCCCGCTCTTCTCCCTTCCCCTCCAGCCTCCATCACTCCCTCCCTCGCTACTTCCACAAACCAATCTCTATATTTCTCTCTCTCTCTCCGTCTCTCTCCCACGTGCCGGACAGAAACGACAGGTGTGACTCTTGCCCCCAACGTAAGAGAAGCACGATGGGCCTTACAAGGCAAGAAAGGGGGTCAACAGAAAAGGGAGAGAGAGAGACGCTATTCAACTCAATTACCCACTCTGACACCCACTCTTGGGATCCACTATCCTGTGCACAGTATAAAGCCCCCACCCTCCCCGCCTCGAAACTCTGCAATAATAATAATAATAATAATAATAATCCTTGTATTTGATCTCGCGCCTTATCACATCTTCGAAGCGCTTCACAGGGTATACTGTAAAGTGGAGTGACTGTGACTCACTCCATTGCAGGGGGGTGGGGGGAATGTTAGTCTCTCTCTCTCTATATATATATAACCCCCTCTCAAACCTCTTGATTAATCTACAACCTGTAACTTACTCCCAAGAGGGGGGGCTTTATTGTATATACTGCCAGCGAGTCTAGTCTATATATATTAACCCCCCCCCCTCCCCCAAACGTTACTCTTAAGTAAAAACCTGCGACTCACTTGCCGTGTTTCCTCCAGTCCCCTCGGGCTCATAATAATAATAAATAATTACTATTAGATTATCTCTACGCCTCTTCCTTCCTTTTATTGCGGGTCAGACCCCATCATTTCTTCCTTGCCGGGCACTAGACTATTGCCCAACTCAGCGATGCCAAGCTCTGTTCAGCACGGGGAGGGGAGGGAGATTGGGGTGGGAGGGGTGGGGGGGGTGTGTGTGGACCACTGGCCTGATGTACGTTGGTTGGTCTGTCTCGGTCGGTCCGTGTCTGCTTTACAATTCCTCTGTCCGCTGATCAGCACCGATCTGTAACACAATGATTTACCGGTTACATTAAACCCACCCGACTGACTGTCTTGCGGAAAGGGGAGGTGGGTGGGGGGGGCGGGGGGGGGCACAACAACAACTGGCATTTATATGGCGGCTTTCACGAGGGGTAGCGTCTGGGAACGGCTTAACAGCAGTGGGTGTGTGTGTGTGGGTGTGTGTGTGTGTGGGTGTGGGGTTTGCATAAAACTATAAATAATAATATGAATCTGCATCAAATGAGAGGATGCAAATGGGGTGGGGAGGGGGCATTGGATCAACAAAAAGATACACGAGAACACCCCCCCCCACCCGTCCCACAAACCGCCCCCCACCGCCTCGCTCATACGCACCTCAGAACTGCCTCGGAAAGGGTGGGCGAGCGGGTGGGGCGGGGAATATCTTCACTTGCGTCCTGAGCATCCGTCTCCACAAAACCCCCTCCTCTTCGATCGGAGGGTCGGTTTGCTCACAGGGTTGGGGGGTCGGGTCGGGTGGGGCTCGAGCGTGTGCGAGCAATTAAATGATTGAGTTCCTGGTAAAGTCCTTCCAAAGTGGCTTCTTGTTTGTTCTTCTTTCCTTCCTTTCTCTCTCTCTCGCTTTTATATTTACACATTTGACAGTTTTACACGGGTGTGTGTGTGTGTGTGGTGGGGGTGGGGGGTGGGGGCCGGGGGTGGTGATGTGCGTGAGTGTGGTGAGGGGTTGTTGAAAGTCCTGGGAGAGATTCCAGGAGCTTTCTTTCTTTTTTTTTTTGCTTGTGTCTATTTACAATGGTGGGGGGGAATAGGAGTGGGGGGTGGGGGGTAAAGAAGAGGTAAAGGCCAGCCTTAAAGAGTGGCTTTCTTGGCTCTCTCTCTCTCTCTCTTTCTCTCTCTCTCTCTCACACACACTCTCTCCATCACTCTCTCTCTTCTCTCTCACACCGAAGACTCCTCGGGATTGGCGTCGGGTAACATCTGCCGCTGTTTCAGCTTCTTCCTCAACTCCTCGGAAAAGGCCTCCTCGCCCGTCAGTTGCAGGCGCACGTAACCATTGTTGGTGGCTGTCCCCCTCACCCCGGGCAGGTTGATGCGGGCCGGAGCAGCGCTGCCCACAGCGCTGGCGTTGCCGATGGCCGGGGTGGTGGGCAGGGGCTGCCCGGGTATCCCGTTGCTCCCGTTCTGCCCCGGGGACCCTCCGTTGCGACATAAGGCGTTCCCAGGCACGATCTTCAGCGAGCCGTCCGAGTAGTGGTAAGAGGGCGACTCCCAGAGTTTCTCCTCCGACCCGGCGGACGTCTGGCTCGAGGAGGGGGGCTGCGGCTGATGATGATCTTTGGTGGGGTCCGCGGCGGAGATGGGGGTCTCGGCGGTGCGCCTGGCGACCCCCCCACCCCGTTTGAGCTGGTGCGCCTTCAGCTTCCAGCTGAGGAAGAGGACGGCGATGAAGAGACAGACGCAGATGAAAGCCAAAGTCAAGATGACCAGCCAGCCCCCGTCCAGGCTCCCCCCGCGCCCCAGGACAAAGGGTGGGTTGGAGACCACCGTCAGGAGGTAGCGGTCGGCGAGGAACCGCTCCCCGTTCTCCTCCGAGTAGCACCAGTACTTGCCGGCGTGGTGAGGCTGCACGTCGGAGATGATCAGGGCGTTGGTCTGGGTCTCGTAGCTGCCCTCGTCCGTCCGCAGGTAGTGACGGTCGATCATCCACTTGGCCCGGGCCAGGTTGGACATCAGTTGGCACATCAACCGGATGTCGACCCCAGGAGCCACCGTCAGGTTCTTGAGCTGCACCTCACCTGGGAACCAACCAACAGGGAGTGTCATTAAAGGTACACGACACGCGCCTCTCCTACACCGACTGTGGGTCCGTCCACACTCCCAGGTCAGGGTTAGAGACACAGTAAAGCTCCCTCTACACTGTGCGTCCGTCCACGCTCCCGGGTCAATGACAGCACGGGTTAGAGACAGAGTGTCATGGGAGTCCCAGGGCCTCGTATAGGGAGAGGAAAGAGACACTAATAGAGGTCAAACGGTTGGCATAGACTTCAGTTACACCCACAGTTAATGAGTCATACCTGTGCTTGGCATAACATTGCGACACAGTGAGATATCTGCTTGATCAATATCCTGGTAGGCAACGAGAACACTGCAGGAGAGAGAGAGAGAGAGAGGGAGAGGCAAGTTAGACCAATTCCAGAATGTTCTACAGGTTCTACAAGGAGGGTGTCTACTGTCTCCTTCCTCCCCCCCACCCCACCCCACCCCGGCCCGCGCCCCACCACACACATTCACTTGCTCACTCGCTCACTTGCTTAGTTGTTCCCCGAGTCCCTCATTCGATCACTCGTCCCCTCGCTTACTTGCTTGCTCCGTCGTTCACTCGCTCGCGCTCTCCCTCGCTCACTCTCACTCACTCCCACCCGCCGCCCGCCCTCCCCTCCATCGCCCCCTTCTCTCCCTCGCTCACTCACTTGAGCAGGCTGTCGATGTGCGTGCAGGTCCGGCTGTTCCAGGCACAGTGAGGGTCTCTGGCCAGGATACAGTCCTCACACGACTGGTACTTGCGACAGTCAGCGAAGGGAACCTGGACTATTTGACTCCGCGAGCCGACAAACAGCATCTTCTGCCGAGAGAGAGAGAGTGTATGAGAGAGAGCGTATATGAGTGAGTGAGTGAGTGAGTGAGTGAGTGAGTGAGTAAGCGAGCGAGTGAGTGAGAGAGAGAGAGAGAGAGAGAGAGAGTATATGAGTGAGAGCACATATGAGTGAGAGCGTATATGAGTGAGTGCGTGAGTGAGTGACCGAGTGAGCGACCGAGTGAGTGAGGAACTGAGTGAGTGATGGAGTGACGGAGTGAGCGAGTGACTGAGCCACGAAGCTTACCTTGTTGTTGGAGATGGCTAAGCTTTCTACGGGTTCATTAAACAGCTGCAACTCCTCAATAATGTGTATCCTGGATCCAATAATCACTGCCTTGTGTAGCCACCCTGTACCTGCTCAACGAACGAGAGGAAAGAGATGGTCAGTCTCCCCCCCCACACACACACGCACACACTGTTTCACAAGTCGTCTCACTGTAAAGTGTAGTGACTGTGTATTTAACAAGAAAACCCCAAGACGCAATCCCCTGCTTCACTTTCTAACCACTCTGTTGTCTTAGGAAGGGGTGTGTGTGTGTGTGTGTGTGTGTCCGTGTGTGGGTTTGTGTGTGTTTGTGTAGAGCGTTGTAACGTCAGAGGTTTTTGGACCCAAACTGGGAGTTGGGGTCAGGAGGGGTGGAGGGCAGAGGGGGTGGGGGTGGGAGGGTGGCTGAAGGCACGTCGAAGAGGAAGGTCATTAGACGGGTCTTGAAGGAGGCAAGCGAGGGGGTGAGGCGGAGGGATTGCGGGGTAGAGTTCCAGAGGGTGGGGGCAGAGACCCTGAGGGCCAATGGTGGGGCGGGAACTGCAAGGGGACCTGAAGCAGCCGGTGTCCGCTGAGTGGAGGGAGCGGACAGGATGATATGGGGTTAGGAGGTCGGAGAGGTAAGGGGGGGGGGGGAGCAAAACCATGGAGGTCTTGGAAGCTGATAGCCCCATGTTCCCCGCTGCAAAATACACAGTCACTACGCCTTACAGTAAAACCCCTTTGAGACGACTTGTGAAAAGCAGTGTTGTTTTTCTTCCCAGGATCCTGGGTGGAGGAGGGGAAGGGGGGGGTTTGGGAGCAAACAGTTACTGTGGGAGAAAATCTTCAGTGATAAAGATGCAGTATATATATATATATATATACATAAAACTCGAGAGGAAATGGGCCCTTTACCTCCGGCCAATTTCCACACATTTCATTCCTATGAGTGTCAGCGCTGAACTCCCTCTCCTAAGTTCGGGTCCCAAGAGGAACCAAACTTTCCCACAGTCTCTGGGATTACTCACAGCAGATTACTATGTTGTCGTGACGTACATTCTCTCAATGGCTCACGGTCGCCCCCACACCCCCTCCTCCCTCCGCGCCCCCGCTCCCTTTTAAATAAATCGACATCAAGTGAATTCTTGGTCAGATGGCTCCAGCCTCGTTTGTCCCTTGTTCCCTCCGTTCCACCATCGTGTGGCCGTACCTTTAGCCCCTACGCCCCGAAATTCTGGAACTCTCTCCCTCAATTCCCCCCGGCTTGCCCCCTCCCTCCCTCCTTTCAAATCCCGCCTAAAGACCTTCCTTTTTGACCGTGCTTACGGTCAGCTCGCACCCCCCACCCTCCCTCTCTTTCCCACTGTCAAGCTCTCTGGGACGCTACCCCACTTGAAGGGCGCAAGTTGTTGTTGTGGAACGAACGACCTGATTCCCAGACGGGGAGAGGACGTTAATACTGAACGGTAGAATGGAAGAACAGGCTACAGACACCTCAAAGGGCTTCACACAGAATATTCTGCAGAGCGCAGTGACTGTGTATTTTGTAGGCGAAACACGGCAGCCAAATGGCGCACAACAGCGTCCCACAAACAGCCGTGGATTGAGCGACCAAATTACTATCATTTATTTATTTATGGGATTATTATCTGGGTGTAAAGCGATCCGCCAATTACCTTAACAACCGGGTTGTTTCCGCTAGTTAAACAGAGGAGCGTGTGGGGCGAGGAAACTTGCCGGGGGGCGGGGGGGGATCGAACGTGGGTCCTGTCGCTTTGCGAGGCGAGGGATCTAACCTCTAACACTACAGGACATCTCTCCCTCCGTCCCTCCGTCCCTCCGTCCCTCCCCCCCCCACCCACCACCCCAGTTAGATAAAAAACTCCTGACCGGAGAGGCGTAAACGGATGGTAAACTGACCCGTGCCAATGAACATGACGTGGTACTGGTTCCTGTTCCAGGCCTCCGCGCGGTGCACAGCGATGTGGGTGTAATTGATGTTCCTCTGGATGAGCAGTGGCTTGTGACCCACCGGCAGAATCTGATCGTCCATTAGTGGGTGCTTCTTGGCAAAGTTCAGGATGTTATCGGGCAGTTCCAACGAGGTGTTATAGCCGCTCATTCTATGGCTGTTTGTGATGCACTGATGACAAGATCGAGCGAGAGAGAGAGAGAGAGAAGAGAGAGGTTCATCAATAATATCCGACACCACCCTACCATCCCATCCATCACCTGATCAACTCCCACCACTAATAACAATAATAATCCTGGCATTTAATACAGCGCCTTATCCCGTCTTCGAGACGTCTCAAAGCGCTTCACGGGATACGCTGTAAAGTGAATCGACTGTATATTTTTCGGGCGAAACGCGGCAGCCAACTGCGTCCCCACAAACAGCCGTGGATTGAAGTGACCCATTTGTCATTATTATTTGTTTTTGAAGCAACAATATAGTAAAACTCACATAAGTCATGTCGGTCGGGACCCATAAGATTTACAAAATAATAACAATAATTTGGTGACTCAATCCACGACCGTTTGTGGGGACACACAGCTGTGCGCGATTGGCTGCCGCGTTTCGCCCACAAATTACACAGTCACTACACTTTACAAGCGAATTGGCTGCAGTAAGTAGGAACCCGGTTTAGTCGATTCGCGGATCGATTTCTTGGGGGTATTAGTCCCACTCTCCACCCAAACAAAATGCACAGTGTATTCTGTGAAGCGCTTTGAGACATCTTGAAGACATGAGGCGCTGTATCAAATTATTATTATTATTAACAGTGGTGGAGCATGAGATGAGACAATACCCCGTGTGAAGGACCCAGTGTACGTACAAGTTCTTGTTGTTGAGAGAAATAACAACAACTTGCATTTAGATAGCGCCCGGAGCACTTAACGTGTTGCTTTCAGCTGAGCCGAGAGTTTGCCCTGAATCACTTACAGCTCCGGGTCTGGGACGAGGAACCTGATCCGAATACCGGCCCCACTTCTGCTCTTGCACCCGATACTCCTTGTACGGGCCGTGGAAAGCTTTCTGAATGTCTTCGATCCTGTACAGGCAGATGGCTGACACATCCAGGTCACTCCTGTGTGTGAGGAACAGATTTACGGTGAAGCAGACACACAGGGAATCACGGCACCTGTGTGTGTGTGTGTGTGTGTGTGTGTATGTGTGTGCGGGTGTGATTTGTGAATAGATGTGTGTTGTGCGTTGTATGAGTATGTGTGTTTATGTGTATTGTGTATGTTGCGCGTGTGTGTGTATATCAGTGTTGTGTGACACCACATGTGTGTGTGTACGTGTAAGTTTTGTGCCACTGTGTGTTGTGTGACTGCGCATGCTTTGTGTATGGATATGGTGTGCGACGATGCACGCGTGCGTCTATGTGGTGCGCGTGTGTGTTCAGCACGTGCGATTGCGTATGCGTGTGTTGTGCCTGTGGTCCGTGCGAGCGTTGCGTGCGAGCGTGCGTCGGTGTGCGAGTGCGGTGTGCGCTTGCGAGGACGACTGAGGGAGTGCGCGCGACTGTAAGCGTGTGAGCGTGTGACAAAAATGACTGTTGCGCAGCAAACAACAGGGGCCAAAGAAGAAAAAAAAAGGAATAAAGGACGGCGGCGAGGCAAAAAAGAAAAGAGAAACTGGGTGGAAACAGCTCAAAATTAAATCAGAGGCAACTCTCTCCTGAGCTGTGTATTTAAGTGTGTCGCCTTTAGCAATGTCTCCCTCATGCAGTGCCATCCAGCTTCCTCGCTGTGCACTCCATATGCCACGGCTCTCTCTCTCTCTCTCTCTCTCTCTTTCTCTCTCTTCCTCTTCCCCCATCTGCGCACGCTCCCCCAAGCCCCTTTCCCGTCCTCTCCTCTTTTCTCCCGGCTTGCTGCCTTCGCTCCATCTCAAAGTCGAGGACTCCAAGTGTGCACTCCGTAAAGCGAGTGCGCACTTACCTCAATTCATCACACAAGAAAAAAGGCTTTGGGGAGAAAGAGAGAGAGAGAGACGAGAGAGAGAGAGACGAGAGAGAGAGAGAGAGAACGAGAGAGACAGCGAAGCATCTCATTAACATGAAAAGCTCTCACACACTAGCGAGGTCTCCGAGGAGTTTATTCATGAGCCTTAAAGCCACCGGCTGTGATTGTGCTTCAACGAAATGAAATCGGTAGCTTTCCATCCTCCCACTCCCATCCTCCACCCGCTTCGCCTCTCACGGAGTGGAGTCCTGTAGCTCAGTGGTTAGAGCGCTCGCCTCGCAAGCGCGAGGAACCTGGGTTTGATTCCCGGGCGGTTCAGGGCGAAACATTGGCCAAGTTTCCTTACTTACTCCACACACACGCGCACACACACACACACACACACACGCGCGCCTCTGTTTACCAGCAGTGAGTAGGAACCCAGTTGTTAGTCGATTGGCGGATCACTTTTCCAGAAGTAATAACCCCTTCAAAAACAATATAATAATAATAATAATAATTTGGTCACTCAATCCACGACCGTTTGTGGGACGGTGCTGCGCGCAATTGGCTGCCGCGCATCGCCCACAAAACATGAAGTCAATTCGCAAACCGTCGTGGACTGACTGAAGCGACCAATTTATTTATTCTTTTTCGAAAAGGAATTATTACTCCCAGAAAAGCGTTCGCCAATCAACTAACAAAACCAGGTTCCTGTTTACTGCTAAGGTAAATAAAGGCGTGCACGTGGAGTAAGAAACTTGCCCAACACGTCACCGCCGTGCCGGGAATCGAACCCAGTTCCTCTCGCGTGCGAGGCGAGGGCTCTAAGCACTGTGAACCCTACGAGAACGTCTGCCGAGAGAGAAGCTCGAAAGAGCGGAGTCCACAAACGCTGAAACGTTAAGAGGGTTTTGTCTGATGCCTGCTTTGATACGATCAGGAGTTTTTGAATGACTGGCCAGAGTCCTGTCTGGACTGATGTTCGGGGGGGTGGGGGGGGTGGGGGGTGGGGGGGAGACACACGAACACACACACACACACCAAAAGAGACAAAATTATAAACTGCAGCTTCGTAAAAGCAGTCTGGCGTATGAGGTTTCGACTCGGAGGATCTCTCTCTCCCTTGCTATATATAGACAAAAGGTCTGGAAGTCAAACCTTCCATTGAGATTTCCCTTTGATCCTCCTTGCCCTCGGCTATGTGTGCGAGCGAAGAGCTTTCATTTCCTTCCACGGGAAAAAATTAAAATGTGGGGAATTAAACTGACTGATCCATGGCCCGTTATGTTACACTGACCTCCTCCTCTTCCCCCCCACACCCCACCCCCACCCGGCCACCCTCTCCCCTCCCTCCGCTTTCTATCAACCTATCTCTGAAATTCCCATGTGGGGAGCATGGAAATCTCGGAATGGTTTGGAGACTCTTTAAGCACATGTGGTGATGGGTGTCTGCGTGTGTCAGTCAGACACCCCACCCCCACCCCACCCGGCTAACCCAAATGCCCCCCCCAGCCCCCACAAAAAAATGTGTTTTCTGCTGGAAAAGGGAAGATTGAGAGAAGATATGATTCCCTTCTTAAAGATTGTAAAGGGACCGGACAATGTAGATCACGACAGCCTGTTTCATCGAGACCAAAATTGTAAAACCAGAGGACTCGGCCTGAGATTGAAGGGGGGGGGAAACTCTAGAAGACTCTCGAGACGTCTCAAAGCGCTTCACAGGTTTCGCTGCGAAGTGAATTGACTGTATATTTTGTGGGCGAAACGCGGCAGACAATTAATTGCACACAGCAGCGTCCCCCACAAACAGCCGTGAATTGAGTGACCAAATATTTTTTGTAAGGGATTATTACCCCCGGAAAAGAGATCTGTCAATCGACTAACAACCGGGTTCCTACTTACTGCTGGTAAACAGAGAAGAGAGTGTGTGTGTGTGTGTGTGTGTGGAGTAAGGAAACTTGCCCAACTTTCCGCCCTGACCCGCCCGGGAACCGAACCCAGGTCCTCTCACTTGCGAGGCGAGTGCTCTAACCACTGAGCTACAGGACTCCATATAGTACATAGGGAGTTCAGTACGTGTGTGCCAGCAACCACCAGGAAGAGGAGGCGAACTAGATGGTCTTTCTTTCGTCCAGCATTTCGTATGCTCTTTATATGTTCTTACCAGCGAGCCCTGAAGATGCCAAAGAAGAGTGTGTGTCGCCAGGTGCTGCCGGTCAATGTGTAGATGGTCTGTAGTTTGTTGAAGTGAAGCTGTTGTTCGGGAACTGAACACACCAGCCGAGCCTTCAGGAAGGTGGTCCACTTCTTCTGCAGCGTCCGAGCTCCTCCCAGATCTCCCTGGGACATCAGCGAGGAACGTGGAGAGATCAGTATTCTGCATCGAGCCATCGCGACATCACGACTTTTCCCCTTCCGGTTTCTTTCTGACACCCCCAACTTCAACCTCCTCCCTCCCCCTCTCTCCCTCACCACAGCGCCCGACTCCGAAGCCCTTTGAGACGCCCCGAAGCTACAAGGTGCCAAGTCAAGATCGCAGATTGTTAATTGCCATATTAAGAATAACTCGGCCCATCGTGCCTGTGCCGGTTTTTTGGAAGAGCTATCCAACTAGTCCCACTCCCCCGCTTACACCATAGCCCTGCAAATTGTTCCTTTTCAACTATCCAATACAGTATCACTGTCTGGCCAAGCTTTCCCCGCTGCTTGTCCAGCTAGGACCACCCTACCCATTAGTTAGGGCTTTGGTTGCAGGGATAACAGGAGGCGAGTGGAATGACTCCCTACCCCCAGTGACTGGTCGGCCCTTCCAGGACCTGCCGATGAGCCAGGCCGGGCTGTGCTGTCACCAGCAGTGAGTGCCCTGGAATACCGAGGACCCTCCTGGCTCAGGAACCGGGACTAGAGACCGTCACAGAGGGCTGCCTCGATTCCGACAATTCCATCGTCAAACATGTCACCCAGCTCCGAGGAGACCCGCTTACCTTCCCTCCTCCCCCACCACCACCCCTCCCAACTCGGACAGACAGACTCTGTGGAGGGACAAAGGATACGAAGTTTGAAGCTTAAGAAGGGAGAGAATAAAGAAAGGTTGTGTGAACTCACCTTACAGACACGGGCTACCCTGGCCACTTCCTGACCGCTATAGCAGTCGTACTCAACAGCTCTCTCGCTGAAGAAGAAATATATCTTGTCGTCATCCCCCACCTCACTGTCCCCACTCTCCTCCACGTAGGCCGAGCCTACAAAGTTTGGTTCTGGGCGGGTAATAAAACGGGGCAAGGGATCAATCGCAAGCTACACACGGTGCGGTTTAATAAGACTATACACGGTACACGCACAACATACACGCACACGCACTGCACACGCACAACCACTGGAGGTTTGCAACCTGTTAAAAATGTGTTTGTTTGGAGAGCGAAGGTGAGCGGGGCCAGGAACAACATTTCAGATGCCAATATTCTCTTGGCGAGAGAGAGAGAAAGAGTCTCCCTTTGTTCTCGCTGTTGGCTTAGCGCCTGGTCTGACAGGAAGCGTACCAACCACACAGCCACAACCTGAGGACATGCTGTACACCCCAGCCGCAAGGTAGCCAGCAAACCCGCCCTTTAATAATAATAAAATAAAATAATAACCCTTGCACTTCATACGGCGCCCGATCGCGTCCTCGAGACGCCCTCGCGGAATAGACTGTAAAGTGAATCGACTGCTATAGTTTGTGGGCGAAACGCGGCAGCCAATTGCGCACGGCAGCGTCCCACCGCAAACAGTCGTGGGTTGAGCGGTCGATCATCATTACTTATTTTGAAGGGATTATTACCCCCGGAAAAGCGATCTCGCCAATCGACTAACAACCGGGGTCCTACTTACTGCTGGTAAACAGAGGCGTGCGTGCGTGCGTGTGCGTGCGTGTGTGTGGAGTAAAGAAAATTGCCCAACTTCTCGCCCTGCCTGCCCGGGAATCGAACCTCGCTTGCGAGACGAGCGCTCTGACCACTGAGCTACAGGACTCCACAAGTGCTTACCATTACTACTTATAAAACCACAGAATCCTACAGCACAGAAGGAGGCCATTCGGCCCATCGTGCCTGTGCTGGCTCTTTTGGAAGAGCTGCCCAATCAGTTCCACTCCCTCCCTGCATCTTCCCCCATACTCTTGCAAGTTTTTCCTCTTCAAGTAACTATCCAATTCCCTTTTGAAAGTTGTTATTGAATCGGTTTCCACCAGTTTATTCCAGACCGCAACAACTCTCTGTGTAAAACAAAAATATCTCCTCGTCTCCGCTCTGGTTCTTTTGCCAATTGTCTTGAATCTATGTCCCCCGGTTATCACTGAGTAATAATTCCTGCGTTCGGGGTAGTTTTACGAGCACTGCTTGCATATGAGTGTTAACGCTGACTGCGTTTACAGCTGAGCAAAGAAAACAAGAAGCAACCCAGCCAGCGAACAGTTGCCTCATTTATATCATCTCTTGTGCATCAACCAGAAGCCATTTAGCTCCTCACGTCCCTATAGGGACAATGGAACAGGCGACACAGCAGCAAAACAAGGCTAATCATCGCCCCAAAACCTCGGCATCTCATCTTCTTTGCGAGCTTATATTATGTAATAATAATAATAATAATCCTTGCATTCGAGACGCCGCCAGATCATGTCGTCGAGACGTCTCAAAGCGCTTCACGAAAAGTGGATCGTCTGTGTACTTTGTGGGCGACATGTGTTTGTGTGTGTGCACAGTAAGGAAAACTCGTCTAAGGTTTCGCCCCGACCCGCCCGGGAATCGAACCAGTGTCCTCTCGCTTGCGAGGCGAGTGCTCTAACCACTGAGCTATGAGACTCTACTTACTGCGATCCTCAGAGGCGGGCGGAGAGGGGGAGAGGGGGAAGGGAAAAGGAAGGAGCGAAATATAACGAGACTTACCATTGAGCCAGTAAGCTAGATATTCTGTTTTCATGGAGTAGTGGTGACCCAGATTTCTCAGTATCACAGGCTCCGTGCCGAGAAAGTTGTTGAGCGTGGCAGAATATAGCTCACCATCTGTGTGGGGGGGGGGGGCAGAGAGGAGATCAAACCCGATCCGTCAACATTAACCGCCTCGATAAATCTTCCCCTTTCAATGGCCCCCTCCAACTATTGGCTCGTGTTCTCAATCCTAAACCCAAGTTGGTGTTAAAACTTCACCAACCTGTTCGTTCCCCTCTGCTCCGCAGGCTCCAGCTTGTTCCACACATCCCTCCCCCCCGCCCTGCCTGCTCCTCCACTATCAACAGTCGGGCCTTCAGCCTCACTGAACCCCACCCTCTGGCCCCTCCATTGCCTCCTTCAAGGCATTTCTCAAGACCTTTCTCTTTGACCGTGCCTTCGGTCAACTTCCTTCCTCCACACACACACAAACACCCACCCCCATCTGCCCTCCATCCCTCTCTGATTCCAACCCCCAGCTCGGGTGCAAACCCCTGATTGTCCAGCGCCTTGAGACGTCCTCCCAACGTGAAGGGCGCTGTGTAAATGCAATTTGTTGTTGTTGTTGTTGTGTTGATAACAAGCTGGTGGTTGGTTGGGATCAGGAGGGGTTGGAGGGGAGGGAGGGTGAGAGGTAGGAGGGTGACTGAAGGCGCAGTCGAAGAGAAGGGTCTTGAAACGTTGCTTGAAGGAGGCAAGGGAGGGGGAGAGGCGGAGGGACTGTGGGATGGACCTCCATAGGGTGAGGGCAGAGAGAGAAAGGCTGAAGGCCTGACCGTCGATGGTAAATACTAAATGATGTTGTGAAGAGTTGGCAGATAGAAGGACCACCTCTCCCCCCAGTTAAGAGTTAAAGCAACAAGTAAACAACACGAGTAAGTGCTCACCAAACAAGGCCCCGCTCCCAGTCCTGGTTACTTTAACAGCTCGCTGACGTGCAAGCTTCGATATGTTTATCCCCTGATTTATCCTGTCTGACAGCTTTGCTAGTGCCAGTTCATTACCGCTCGCACGCTTCCTGCTCTCTCCTCCTCCACCCCCCCACCCCACTTCCCCCCCCCCCCCCTCCACTCCACTCCACTTCATAAACACACTGACATTTTGCCTTACGCTTCAACTACTGTTGAAAAATACTCACTGAAATGTCCGCCCTTAATCTCTACTTTCCTGTATAGAATTGTGTTTGGCTTCCTTTTCTCAATGGTTCTATTTCACCTCCCACCCCACCCCCAACCCCCCCCCCTCCCCACCACCCACACACACACAAACATGCACGGACGCAACTATCTGATTTGCTTTTCCACCCAGCTTATGCTTTTTTTTTCCACAACATATTATTTGCACAAGAAACGTCCTCATTCACAGAGCAACAGACGACGACAACTTGGGGGTCGGTGTGCACGGTAGCCGAGAGGCCGAGCTCAGAGATACTCACCCACAATAAGCCCCGTGTGCCCTTTGGTGGGGTCATATGGACATTTGCCCTTCCCGTCTTCCATGGCCATCTTGTTCAGCGTAAAATTTCTCACCTCCTGTCGCAGGAAGAAAGATCGGCTCAGTTCGTGGTGATGAGAGGGAGGACAGAACAGAGCCGGACGGCCCGGGGGTTTGGTGAGAATGATAATAATAGTACTTGCATTTAATACAGCGCCTCATCATGCCTTCGAGACGTCTCAAAGCGCTTCACAGGATACACTGTGAAGTGTAGTGACCTTGCATTTGGTGGGCGAAACGCGGCAGCCAATTGCGTCCCCACAAACAGTGGTGGGTTGAACGACCTGTTTTTATTTCAGATTAGCAGTATTTTGCCTTTTGCTTCCCTTCTCTCGATGTCGCCAAGGTATCTCTCTCGCCAGAGATGCTGATCAGAGGGCTAGCCAGGTAATTATGTGGCTCGAAGTTCTCTCTTCCCCCCCACCTACCCCTCTCCCCGTCCCATTTAACCCACACTCACAATGTAGGTGCATTTTGGCTGGAATGCATAGGTTCCACAGGTGTACAGGTGAGTGCTGTTAAAGCTCTGCAGGAAACGGATATAGTTGAAACAGTCAGTCTGTTGGAAAGATAGAGAAAGGGAGAGAGAGAGAGAGAGCGAGATAAGAGATTTCAATTGCACTTAAATCAGCTTATTTTCCGCCCGCGAAACATACAGTCAATCCACTTCCCGAAGTGCTTTGAGATGTCTTTGCAAAATATACTGTAAAATGGTTTGATTGTATATTTGGGGGATGGGGGGGGGGGGCGAAACGAACCAATTCCGCACAGCAGTGTCCCACAAACAGTCGTGGATTTAGTGACTACATCTAAAAATATACATATATTTATTACAAATTGCATTTGTATAGCGTCTTTCACGTCGGGAGGACGTCCCAACGATGTAATAAGGCGTTAAATCAAATGGCAGGATTATTATTATTATTATTATTATTAATAGAATTAACGACCAAGGTCAGCCTGGGATCAGATAAACACGGATACCCATCAACACGCTTAAGAATATCCAAACCAAACTGAGAATTCCATGCATCCCACCGAAAATGTTCCGTGGGATGAAAATTTCCCGTGTGTCGGAAGGAAACGCGCACACTCCCTGCCTCTGAAAAGACGCATCCTGTTTACCCAATCCCAAGAAGTATCAGGCGAGGATTGGCGATGGCCAAGGCTGGTGTGTGTTAGGGGGTAACCTCTGGGAGTTTTAAGCAGCGAAAACCATGTAGCTGGGACCAGCGATGGGGGGGGGGGGGGGGGGGGGGGGAGTTTGATTTGAATTAGGAATGTCACACATTCTTACTGTTGTCTGACGGGACTCTGTCTGAAATAACATGGGCCTGAGATTGCCTTTGTTATCATCAATCCTTTTAACACCTCAGCCTGACATTTGGTGACGTGTTAATTGCCACCGCCTGGCAATCTGCGTCTGGCTTCAGTATCAAGTCTTTGTTCGGCTCTTGGTGATTCCATTCACTCATCAAACCCATCAGAAGACCTTTAAACATTCCCTCTCCTCCGCTCACGCACACACACACACACATGCTTTGTTGGAGGATCACTACATTACTCCGCCACCCCACCACCTCCCTCCCTCCCTTTCTCTCTCGCTCACCTATTCTATTACAAGCTGACTGGCTCTTAATTAATTAATTTGGAGGATTTATTATAATACGAATCCTCGCATCTGATGTAGCCCCTTATCGCCTCGTTCGAGGCAAAAATCTCCGGGGGATTTTACTGCAACAGTATTTGTGTTATCCCTTCCGTGTTTATTGTGGCTTTAATCCTGTGGTTAGGGAGGGGTCTGGTGAAAATTGGTTGTCGCGTGCGTTCGTCTACAAAAGACACAGACACTATCATTCACAATAAATCCTGTGAAGCACTATGAGACGTCTCGAAGACGTGATAAGGCTCTGTATCAAATGCAAGGATTATTATTATTACTACCGTTACACCAGGATTACTATTATTACTGTGCCGGCTCTTGGGGAGAGCTACCCAAACAGTCCCGATCTATCTCCGTGTCTTGCAAACCGTTCCTATTCGAGTACCTATCCAATTCCCTTTTGAAACTCAAACGTCTAGCTGTTACAGAAATGTTTTTTATCTGCCCTGGCAGGGACCGATGGGGGAGACAGATTCACTGCTTTTCCAGGCTGGCATTTTGCCAGCATAAATCATCCAGTGTGTGTGTGTGTGTGTGTATATAAAAAGAGGAGGAAAAAAAACACACAGGCTTATCTTAACGGTGGCTGTGTGTCTGTTGCCTGATCCTGTTTGACCTTCCACCGCACACCTAAACAAACCTGGGTCTGTATCCCAACCTATGGCGTGCAGGCGGGCAAAATAACAAGAGGACTATTTATTACGTAATGCTTTGAAAGTACATTACCTGATTGTTTTTCCCCTTCTGGATGCATTCCATTTTCTTATCAGCCGGGGCATCCCACAGAATCTGTCTCACACATCAAGGTAGATCAGTTAACGATAGTAACAATGGCTCCCGATTGCCAACCCGCAAAGCACACACACGCACACAGTCACTACACTCTGCGGATAACAGTCCTCGCTGCACAGATGACTAGAGGAGCTATGTTTGCTTCACACTGCCGTTACTAAGCCGTTGTTTTACATTGCATTTATTATCGTGATTACCCTTGCATTTCGTGCAGCTCCTTGTCACAAACAGTGCAGCGAATTTCAAACGGTAGGTAGAGTGACTCTCTTGAGTTAGGCCGGGTGGGGGGTGGGTGGGCGGCTTGTGGGAGGGAGAGGCTGAGATGTTGATCAATGGGTCAACTGGTCCCTGATCACGGGGGGGGAGCGAAGGTGGGGTGCGGATGTGGAGAGGGTTGGCCAATCCCACTACCACCCCCCCCCCACCCCTCGCACAACTGCTTGAGGCAACGCTGCAGGGAGAGACACAGGAAATTAGTGAAGTGCGGTGGAGGAACTCATTAGAGGGAAGCTCGAATCAAGAGAAAGAAGATGCCAAAGGGATCAAAAGCCGGGATGAGGCGAGTCTTGCAGATGGGAAACAGCAGGCTTCCTAGTGCGATGGGAGCGAGGGAGTGGGAGGAATGGAGCCAGGCGATGAATTCAGATTAGGTCCGCCTCATTTTCTACAGTATCCAGCAGAGTACAGATAACTGAGGGGAGAAACTGAGCTCACAGGGAGTCTCTACGCAATCCCTCTCCCCTCCCTCCCCCTTCTCCCGAAAACTGCAACCAACTCGCCACGAAGCTCGGTCGTGTGTGGGTTGAAGCAACAGCAAACGAATCACCCAAGTTTGCGTGATACAGGGTCAGAGGGAATAACAAAAATAATAATCATCCTTGCATTCGATACGGCGCCTCATCACGTCTTCGAGACGTCTCGAAGCGCTTCACGTGATATACTGTAAAGGGCAGTGGCTGTGTATTTTGCGGGCGTGGCAGACAAATCGCACACAGCGGTGTCCCACAAACAGTCGTAGATTGAGTGACCCCCAATGTTTTTTTTGGGAGGGATTATTACCCCCAGAAAGTGATCCGCCAATCGACTAACAACCGGGTTCCTACTGACTGCTGCGTAAACAGAGGCGTGTGTGTGTGTTGTGTGTGTGTGTGTGTGTTGTGTGTGGAGTAAGGAAACTTGCCTGAGATTTCTGCCCAGGAATCGAACCTGGGTAGATATAATCAGTCATTGTCTGCCTGAGGGCATCTCGCTGTGCGCAAATCGTCTGCCATTTCCTCTTGGCCACAAAATGCACAGTCCCCAAAAGCTTCCCAGTGAAAATCCTCCGAGTCTTGAAAGCGCAACACAATGCGAACGTGAAGATTAGTACACGGTGCCTTTCGCATCTCGAAGCATCTCGCGCTCGGTTTAGTGGCTGTCGTGACTCCGAGGAGAGATAAAGCACACAGACTCCTTGCAATGTTGACACCAGAGTCATTCTTGACTCAGTGAGGAAACTGGAATGAAAGCTCAGAGGCTTTTGGATTTACAGGGAACGAGGCCAGAACCAATTTTCCATCCTGTGTACAAAACTATGTCACTCACTCTCTTCCCCCCCCCCCACAACCATCGTCAACAAGAGCCGAACACTGCCAGAAATAACAACCGCTCTCAACAAGACACACGGATAACAGCAACTCTGCATCATCGGCTGCTACTCAAATACCAGTTACTGACAACGTGATAAGGAAACTACATCAAAACCAAGGATTAGCATCGACAATTATCATTATACGCCCCTCACACTGGTTCCCACCACCCACCTACCCCGGCATTTGGTGAAGTCAGGGCCTTTCATGTCGGGATGACGTCTCAAAGTGCTTCACGGGGTTTTTAACTGAGAAGTGAAGTGACTTGTGCCTCAGCGGAGCTCGGTGGTTAGAGCACTCGACCCCCACAAGCGGGAGGGCCCTGGTTCGATTCCTGGGCGGACAATTGGCTGCCACGCTTTGCCCACCAAATACAGCACACGGTCACTCCACTGTGAAGCGCTTTGAGACGTCTCGAAGGCGCGATGAGGGCGCTGTATCAAATGCGAGGATTATTCTTATTTGAACTGTAAGCAAACTCCGCTCACCGCTTTGTTCAGCTCTTTGGTGATGTCCTGCATGTCCAGGGCGAAGATGGCCTCCCGCGCCCCCACGTACAGCACCTGTCTCTCCTCGTCCAGCCGCAGTGTGGTGTAGTTGAACACGCCTGCTCGCGAGAAGCGTTTCACCTCCCTCAGAGCTGCAGGAAGAGAAGAGGGGGATGTCAGGTTTCCGCGCCCGGCTCAGAACTCCACCAACAACAACAACAACACACAACGTTTACACAGCACCTTGGAGCACGTTTCAAACAGTCAAGGGTTTGGACCCGAGCTGGGGGGTTGGGATCAGGAGGGGGTGGAGAGGGCGGGGAGGGTAGGGGGTAGGAGGGTGAAATGAACGAAGGCGCAGTCGAAGAGGAGGGTCCTGAAGGAGGAGAGGGATGGGGGAGCGAGGCGGAGGGACTGTGGGATGGAGTTCCAAAGGCACAGAGGCTAAAGGCCCGACCGACGATGGTGGGAAGAGCCGGGCGGGGGACGTGAAGCAGGCCGCAGAACGCTGAGCGGAGGGAGTGGACCCCAATATCTTCTGCAACAAACACCCGACACAATTCCCAGCTTCCAAACAGCAGTCCCCTCGGGGAATACCAACACAATCGCCCCGTAATAAGGCGCTACATCAAACGCAAGGATTATTATTATTATTATCCCAGTGCGTACATGCCCTCTCTCTCTCTCTCTCGCTCTCACTGAAGGTCTAATCATCGCTGTCCCAGGAAAAGGTACAACAGGTATAAATAGTCCTCTCTGCTGATGAGAATCCACAAGATTCGCTGCAAAGCTAAAGGGCAAATTGCTTATAAACTGCTTGGGCGCACAGCCAGTGCTGTAAAGAGCTTTGTGTCCTCCCGATACGAAAGGCGCTGTATCAAATGCGAGTGTTATTACCTGAATCAGTGCCTGTGACATCCAAATATTAATAATAATCCTTGCATTCCATATGGGGCCTTATCATGTCTTCGAGACGTCTCAAAGTGCTTCACAGGACACACTGTAAAGCGCAGTGACTGTGTATATTGTGGGCAAAACATGGCAGCCAATGGCACACAGCAACATCCCCCCAAACAGCCGTGGAGTGAGCGACCAATTCTTTTTCATTTGGATGATTGTTGCGCCAGGACACAGGAAGACTGAAACTCCCTTCTCTTTTCGAACAGTGCCGCGGGATCTTTAACATCCACCTGAATGGGCAAACGGGGAGTTTGGTTTAATTTCTCCTCCGAATTGTCTCCGACAATGCAACACCACTCCCCCCGCCCCCACCCCCCCAGCACTGCATTGGAGCATCAGCTTAGACTGTGCGATTCCAAGTCCCGATGTGAAGGCTTGAACCCACAACCTTCTGACTCGGAGGAAAGAGTGTTACCCACTGTGCCAGACTGACACACAAAAGAGTCTAAAATTCACAAGTTTATCCCTTGACAGCTTTGCAGGCCACCCACCACACACACACACACACACACACACACACACACAAAATACCCAGTCACTACACAATACGGTATATTCCGTGAAGCGATTTGAGACGTCTTGGAAGACCTGATAAGTCGCTACATCAAATGCAAGGATTATTATTATTATCGCGGTGGGTTGGAATGACAGCCTAGAACATGGGTTGGCGTACGTAGGATGAAGAGGGGAGGGGGAGAGATTATACTATCTGACTCTGCACCCGAGGATCTCTAACTCTCTTCCAGGCTGGCTTCCAGGGCACCTGCTTGTTAATTTTCTGCTCAATTTCCATTGCTCCGAGCCAGCCAGCGAGCTCCCAGCCAACTGCGCCAACCAGCGAGACAAGCAGACAGAGAAACCCTTTCTCTGCCGCGGCTGTTTGTGGGGACGCTGCTGTGCGCAATTGGCGACCGCGTTTCGACCACAAAATACCCGAAGTCAATTCGCTTTACCATATATCCTGCGAAGCGCTTTGAGAAGTCTCGAAGACGTGATAAGGCGCTATAACAAATGCAAGGATTACTTTTTGTTATAAACCTGTTGTTCACGTTCATTCCACATCCCATTTTTGGGATGACTCAGAAGGGCAGGAATCAAACGCAAGGATCAGAAACATAGCAACAGGAGGAGGACATTCAGCCCCTCAAGCCATTTCCGCCATTCTATTAGATCATGGCCGATCTGTGCCTCAACTCCTAATTACCGGCCTTTGCCCCGTATCCCTTGATCCCCCGACCTAACAAACACCTATCCACCTCAGTCTTGAGAATGTGAATGGATCAGGCATAACCCCCAGCTTTTTGGGGGAGGGAGAGAGTAACACATTCCCACTACCGTGATACTTATTAGGGATGAGCAGGAATGGGAGTGGAGACTTGTGTGGAGCATAAACACAGCAGTTGTCAGGCTCCGACACCGTGAAGCTCTCCGGGACCTTACCCGGCTTGATAAATGCAACCTGTTGTCGTCGTATAAGCACTGAAACAGCCCCGTTTCTGCCCTGCAATGTTCTTGCGCAGTTCTGGATAAGCCGCGTGAACGCTACATCAACAGAATCCTGGTCAATCCGGGCGGAATTTCTCCCTTTTGTAAAGGAGATTTAAACTTCTTTTTAGCAGCTAAGCTGTTGGCAACGCACACGGATTCCTAGCAGAGATGTCTCTTTGCAGGAAATTGCCGTGTCGGCATTACTGAGCAGAAGGGGGAGAGAGAGAGGGGGAGGGGGTTGGGGTGGGGGAGAGGGGGAAGAGGTGGGGGTGATCAGCGTCGGATAGGAAATCTTCAACTTAACGTGTAAACCACCCTCCCATCTGCTTTCTCAGTGATTGCACAGCCTTGTACATGTAAACAAGGGCTTAGAGACATGACCCGGTCGGTGTGGGAGGGGAACTGAGTGGATTTACTGGAGAAAGCTGAGCACAAGATGCGAATAGGCCACTACATAATCTCTACTCCTCCTCACCCCCACCCTCCTCACTCACGGTCAATCAAACACAAGCCTCCACTCTCTAAGGCGAGGTCGGGCAGTGATGTGGTAAAAACACAAGCGATTTATTCCATCTCACACACACACACACACACACACTCCGCTCTCCCCCCCACCCGCACACGTGATAATAATAATAATAATAATCATTGCATTTGACACAGCGCCTTATCGTGTCTTCGAGACGTGTCAAAGAGCTTCACGGGAATACCCTGTAAAGCGGAGTGACTGTGTGCTTTGTGGGCAAAGTAAGACTCCAATCTGTATTTTGTGGGCGAAACGCACATGGACATCTCACTCACACACAATTCTCTCTCTCTCACACACACACACACACACACACACACGTCTCTCTCTCCGTCTCACACACACACACGTCTCTCTGTCTGTCTGTCTTGTCTGTCACACACACAGCAGTTTGACGACTCAATCGAGCCGAACTCTGCAGCAGCAACCGCCGTCCACACTGTATGATTCTGACACCAACCTCCGCATGTCAATGGGCCTCTCGCCCTCCCCTCCCTCCCTCCGAGCAACAAACTGCCAGGTTACTAAATCCCCCAGGACTGGGCGGTGAACAGGAGAGAGAGAGAGACAGAGATAGAGAGAGAGAGAGAGAGAGAAAGAGAGAGAGAGAGAAAGAAAGCGAGCCCCTTGTGAATCTCTCCGCTCAAACACTGGCACCCTGAGCTGTTTGAAGACATTTGGGAAAAACAAAAGGCAGAAACAAACTGCCAGGGAAACACAGTACAACACACCCACCAGGGAGGCTCTCTCTCCCTCAATCCCTCCGCCTTGCTCCCCCCCCGCCTCCATCCCCACCTTCACGTCCAGCCTAAAGACCTTCCCTTTTTGACCGTGTTTACGGTCACCTCCCCAACCCCCCCCTCCCTGGCTGGACTCCCCCACTTGCTCCCCGTTCAAAGACATTAAACGCCCACTCATGCCGAGGAGATGGTGAAAATACCACTAATAATAATCCTCGCATTCGATATCGCGCCTTGTCCCGTCTTTCGAGACGCTACAGATCTTTTATGACGTCCGCGCGAAACAGGACACGGACGGATGGGAAGCTCGGAAATTAACGTCTCGTTCCCCAGGACGGTGTCTCCGACCACACAACCCCCGTCCCCTCCCAGCACTGCTCTGGAGCGCGAACCTGGACCGAGAGCGCAGTGATTCGCGCTCACGCTCCGAGCTGCGGAACTCTTTTAAGCCTCAACGACCCCGAACGTCAGGAAAGATTGCTGCCAAAGTAAACGAAAATACCATCTACAACGTCCTGGCTCTCCCTCCCCTCACTCCCTCTCCCTCTCTTTCTCTTTCCTTCACACCCCCCACCCCCTCTCTCTCTCTCTCTCTCTCTCTCTTCCCCTCCCCCCCCACCACCCGTTTCGAACTTAAGTCTGAGCTGCACTCTGAGACCAGCCCACATCAACGTCACGGAGAACGCAAACAGATTCCACCAACTGAGCCAATTACATGAGATCACCAGGGCTGAGCAGATTGCTCACTGAAGCCAACAGCTACACACCAGCTGGAGAGACTCAAACTGACAGACTCAGAACGCACATCATTTCAACACACACACACACACACACACACACACACACGCATGCCCGAGCCTGTGCTTGTTTAAGGGGGCGTTGCCGTCACACACAGAGGATCAGTCTATCGCGTCTCCTCATCCCTGTCCAGAATACAACAGCTCAGACTTGCTCTCGACGGACGGAATCTAATGGTCCTTGCAGCCCTTGCATTTGATGCAGCGCCTTATCACGGCTTTTACGACGTCTCAAAGCGCCTCACAGGGCACACTGCAAGGTGGTGTAGTGACTGTGTATTTTGGCACAGCAGTGTCCCGCAAACAGTCGTGGATTGGGTGCCCCAATGACTTATTTATTTTTGGAAGGAATTATCACCCCCAGAAAGCGATCCGCCAATCGACTAACAACCGGCTTCCGACTTACTGCTGTGTAAACAGGGGCGTGTGTGTGGAGTAAGGAAACTTGCCTAAGGTTTCGCCCTGACCCGGGAATCGAACACGAGCGTTCGAACCACTGACTCGATAGAAGGAGATAGGAGGAACGGGGCTGAATACCTGCAAGGAATCGGGGATATAACTGCCTTTAGCTGAGCTGATATTTGGACACTTCCCCCTCAACTTCTGGAGGAGGGAAACCTGGCCAGCAATTTCAATGGAAAAACATCTTCAAATTGTTTTCCAGGTTTTACCATGGAAAGGTTGAAGATTTTTCTCCCTCCCCCATTCTCTCCCCCTCCCGTCAACATCTGCAACGAGTTCAAGAGCGAGCAAGCAAGCGAGGGAGCAAGTAGCTGCTGGCAGGATGAACCCATTTAATATCACTTCTGCGGAGAAAGAAAAACAGCTGTGTGGCCTTGTCAAACCGCAACGCACTGTGCGACTCTCACAACTCATCTCGTCTCCTGCGAAGTCTGTCCGCTCATCATAATCATTAATAATAATAATAATAGTAAAGCAAACCATTCAACCTCCTGCAGAAGGTAGCTATTTCAAGGAAGCTCAAACATACTATAAGAAGAGTCACATCTGTTCGTACATTACATTATATTACAGAATATATTCTGCGAAGCGTTTTGAGACGACTCAATGGTGTGATAAGGCGCTAATATCAAACACAAGGATTATTATTATTATCATTGGTCTGGCTGACCCATCACTAAAAGCCACTTAGAAGCTACCTCTACACAGTGATCTAAACTGTAATAATAATTGGATGGGTGGGGAGATGCTGTAAAGTGTAGTGACTGTGGGCGAATGGCTGACAATCTCCCAGAATTCTCCCCCCTGGAAAATCAGCCAGAATTCTCCCCCACCTTTAAAAAGCAGCTGCCGTGACCTTCAAAGCGGCAAAGTGTTTAGAAAAACAAGCAGTGATTTTCGTTGCCTTGAAACGCAATCCCAAAGCTACTCCTTGGCTTCCTTCGCTCCTCCTGGCTCACGTTCAGCTTCCAAGACATGTCTGATCAAAGCTGCCTTCAGCTGGCGCCCCTCCACAATCATCTCCTCTCCCGAGGGGGAGCGCGGAGCGGTGCGGGTGGATGGGTGGGGAGGAAATTATTGGGCGATGGGCTCACGGAGCCCGGGGTGACTCTTCCGTCGGTAAAGAGAAGTGAGTTCTCTCACGATGTCCTGACCAACAAACCCCCCACTGTGTAAAATTGGCCATTCCATTCGCTCACTTCCCAGCTGTTTGCGGGGATTTTGTTGGGCAGAAAAAATTGGCTGCCAAGTTGGCCTACAGAATCCACAGTACAGTGGCTGCACTTTACCGTGAACTCCTGCAAAGACTTTGGAATCAGCTAAGGCGTTGTGTTGAACCAGGCTAGGGTTACGCTTCTTACTCTATACTTCAGCCCTCACCCGAGTAAGGCACAGACGGGGAGGGAGGGAGGGAGAGAGAGAGAGAGAGAGAGAAAGGGGGGAGGGCGGAAGAGGGTGGGGGAGAGGGGGGGCGGTGGGAAGAGAGAGAACGAGAGAGAAAGCGCTGTGTGCTTGTGTTCAACAGCTCGTTGCCTTTGCTCTGTTACTAGCCATCAGTTACTTGCCTTCAATGGGAGCCAGATGTTTTGTTGATTGAGGGTTTTTTTGAGAGCATCGGTCCAACTTGTGTTTCGGGCGGTGAGAGGGGGGGAAGGGAGAGGGAAAAGCGAGTAGTCGCTCTCTCTCTCTCTCTCTCTACAAACTCCCAGCCACGTGGCAAATCACTGGAGTCTTTGACCTCCCGCCCCGCGCGTCTCTCCTCCTCTTTATAATATCAATATGATTATTAACAATAACACTCGGGTTCGATACCGACTGCCTCATGAGGACACCTCGAAGCGCTTCACAGCATTTGACTGGCGAGTGTAGCGACTGCGTATTTGGCAGTGAATTTTCACACAGCGCAAACCACTAGGCGTGTTTTATTAAAATGGCGGTTGGATTTTAATAATGCAAATGTAATGCATTTTTGACACGTCTCAAAGCGCTTCACAGGATATACTGTAAAGTATGGATTGACTGGGTATTTTGTGGCCAAAACATGGCAACCAATTGCATACAGCACTGTCCCCACAAACACTCGTGGATTAATTGACCAATTTTACTTGGGGGGAGGGGGGGGTGGGCGGTGTTGGAAGTGGGGGGTGGGGTGGGGGGTAGTTATTATTACCAGATGCGATTGGGTTCGGCAATTGACTAACAACCGGGCTTCTACTTAATGCGAGGTAAGAGTGACAGAGTTTAAACACTACCCTGAGTGATAGGCACAAAGTTGTTGTTGAGGCACGTGGACTAAGGAAGCTCGAGTGGCTCCGGCCTCTTGCTTGTCCCTCGCGCCCTCCTCTCCACCATCGGCGGCCGCGCTTTCAGCCACTACCCCCCAAATACTCTGGCATACTCTCCCTCTATCCAGCCCTCCGCCTCGCCCCCTTCCTCTTCCTCATCTTCAGCTCATGCCCAAAGACCTTCCTATTAGATCGCGCCTGCGGTCACCTTCTCCCTCGCCCCTGGCTTGGCATCACGCTCTGCCACTGTCAAGGGCTCCGGGACTGAGGGAGGGGGTGCTGTATAAATGCAAGGTGTTGCTGTTGTTGGACTGAGTCACTCACCTCGGTCGCCGACTGTCCTGCGTGGCGTCGTGTACCAGCTGCCTCCTTGCGTGTGACGGGCGATGGTTGCGAGCAGCGAGCCGCAGAAGAGCACCTCAAGAACGGCAGCAGACATCGCTCGCTCCCTCTCTCTCTTTCCCCCTCTCTCTCGCTCGCTCCGTGCGAGTCTGTGCCGCTTTGCTGCTATCCCCTTCCCTCCTCCTCCTCCTCCTCCGCTTTGAGATCTCGGTCTCCGTCACCTCCCTGCGACAAGTGGGTCAAAAGAGGCAGTCAGACCACATACACAGGATTCCGTGCGGAGTGGGCCGGAGTGGAATAGTCCCGGCGCTCCAATGCTTAATGCTTCTCGTGGTGGTGGTGGGTAGCGAAAGAGAGCGAGTCCGCACGAGAGAGTGTGAGAGACTGAGTGAGTGTGTTTGAGGGAGAGAGTGAGCGAAACAGCGTGCGAGAAAGAGTGGGGGGGGTCAAAACATATAGCGATATGGTGTCACTCCCGCACGCCAAATAAATGGTTTCCAAACCAAAATGGCGTGACGTAAATGGTGCGCGGCAGGGAGAGATAGTAATAATAATCCTTGCATTTGATACAGCGCCCTATCGCTTTCTTGTGCGAAGCGCTTAGAGACGTGTCGATGGCGTGGGTAAGGGCGTTGTATCAGATGGAAGGATTATTATTGTTGTGGTTGGCATCTCTTTACCCCCCACCCCCACCCTCCCCACCCTCTATGCACATTGCTGCTCCGCAGTCACCGAATCCTGGAAATTGTCCATCTTATTTCCCCACAATGCGTCTATCCGTTAATCAGCAAACATGTACACTCAGCTCCCAGTCAACCTCTTCCCTCCCTGCAACTCCTCAAGTGACTCACACATCCTGGGATCGTCTTCGAATATCCCACACAACCTCAGTTGCCGCCAGCCCTCGCCCCTGTCGCTCTCGTCTCCGAGCCAGAAGGTCGGGAGTGCAAGTGCATCATGTTCCGCCCGGGCGGACACTCCAATGCAGTGGGAGGGTTAATGGAGCTCCACTGCATTGGAGTGGTGCTCCCACGCCAGCGGACTCCACCTCCACTCCACAGTCTCCCCGTCTGCGCCCTAGACGTTAAAAGATCTCCCAAGGCGCTGGACAGTCGGGGATTTGGACCCGAGCTGGGCGGGGTGGGGTTGGGGGTTTGGATCAGGGGTGGCGAAGGGCGGGGAGGGTGACCGAAGGCGTGGTCGAAGAGGACGGGCCTTGAAGGAGGCGAGGGAGCGGGGGGATGGAGGCGGAGGGACTGCGCGGTGGATTTCCAGAGGCTGACAGCCGATGGTGGGGCGGGCTGGGCTGGGCTGGGTCGGGCGGGAGGACACGGAGCTGGCTGGAGCCCGCTGAGCTGAGCAGAGGGAGAGGGCAGATCCATATGGAGTTAGCCGGTCACGAAGAGGAGATCTTTAACGTCCAACCAAACAGGACACCAAACTTGGCCGTCACCGCAGAACCCCTACAAGTCCACGGCACAGAATAAGACCATTTGCACTGCCCAAAGCACTGTTGGGCGGTGTCATTTTGTCATGAAAAGAAATCCAATTCCCCAAATCCAATTTGAGTGGTTAAGTCACTCGGAAGGTGTCTGAAATTCAACATGTCAACCCTCTAATAAAAATACACTCCATTAAATTCCGGCTTATAATTCACTGGTGAGGAGGGGGTGAGGGGGGAGTTGTATTCTGTGTCCCAACCCTCATTCCGCTCTCACAAAGCAATCTGTTGTGCAATGGCCCAATACGTTAATTCACAGCAGGAAGGGATTTGTAACCTCTTGCTCTCTCTCTCTCTCTCTCTCAAGTGCTCATTTTCTCTCTCTCTCTCTCCGTTTAATGACTTTTTTTTTGCAAAAGAGCTCAATTACGCACTCTGCTTCCCCCCCCTCCTCCACCCCCCACACCCTTTTCCCTTCCCCCACTTCCCTTCCCTTCCTCTCTTGCGAGCCAGAGGCGCTGATGTAGTACCGACACAGAAGGTCTCAATCACAGATCTCGCTCACTCACGCTCTCTCTCTCTCTCTCTCCCTCTCTCTCTCTCATGACTAATGGACACACTGACACAGAGCTCGATGGTGGTTTGAACACAGCACCAGCTGTTTCCCACATCTGTCTGAAGTTGGGACAGGAAATCAAACCACAATGTCCTTGTGTTGAACGCACAAGGAGGAGTGAAAAGAGAGGGGAGCGAGGGGGTGGTTGGGGGGGGGAGGGAAGGGAAGGCAATGGAAGGGTTGAGGTGGGGGAATAGAGGAGGAAGGGATGGAGGAAACAGCAGCCAAAGAGAAGTACCCTTCTCAGGTTCGGGCTGACTTTGCTCGTGATCACTAGCAGATTTCTATAACAAACTGGCTTTTGTGCTGAAAATGATATGCGCATGTTAAACATTTCCGTGCGAAGCCGGGCTTGTTTTTAAACGCGCGTTACACACACACACACACACACACACACACCCACCCACTCTCGTGCCTGCACACCATACCCGTGCACACACACATGCGCACACGCGCACACAGGAATTTGCACACATAAATGCCATTGACCTGTGCGCACTCGCACACACACACACACACACACGCACTACGTATACACAAACACACACGCAAACGCACCAGATACGTGCATGTGTACGCGCGCGCACACAAGCATACACACACACACACACACACAAGCACACGCTACATTCACACACATGCACTGCGTAGAAAAAAATGTGCGCGCGCACCAGGCGTGGGCACACACCACAATGCACACATCTGCATGCACGTACATACACACACGCGCGCGCCACCTACATGTACGGACAAAGCACATGCACACATGCGTATGCACACACACGCACGCGCGCGCCAGAAACACGTGTATATACACACACAAACACAGGTTCTAACTCAAACCCGTGTGGATCCAATATAACATCAAGCGCCAGGGATGTCTCAGGTAGGCAAAGCGGGAGGGAGGGAGGGAGGGAGAGAAAGAGGGAGAGGGAGAAAGAGGGTCTAGGTCCCTGATCTAGGCTGAGTCAAGCTCGCCTGCTCTAAGCCAAGGGGATATCAGCGAAGGGCGATGCAGTAACTGGTCTCGTTAGGATTCAAAACCAGGGGTATATTACCCCCTGTAGTCCTTTCCCAGGAAGCGAGGGGGGAGGGGGGATGGGGGAAGAGTGTGCCAGAGAACAAAAGAAGTCTATATTCTCTGAAGCACTTTGAGACTCTCAACGGCGTGGCAACGTGCTATGTCAAATACAAGGATTAGTATTATTATAAGTCGTCAGGATTCAGGGATTCAATGAAGTGTGTGTAGAGGTCAGGCTGAGCGCTACAAATAATAAACCCCAGTAAGCACTCACACTCCATACAGCGCCTGTTTACAAGGTCCTGTTTCTGCGCTGTTCAGATCTTGGGTTAAACATTTCCCGATCAGTTGGTGTCATGGCCAATAACCATCGCCCCCTCCCCACCCCCTCCACCCCGGATAATACCGGTCGTCCACTCTGTGTCTGTTTTCGGGGATGTCGCTGTGCGCAAACTGGCGGCACTTCACACCATATGAAGCACTTATCGATGTCCTCCAACACGTGAAAGCGAAGAGAGCTTTTTTTTATTGGCACAATAACAGTCCTTGCATTTGGTACAGGGCCTTTCATGTCAGGAGGACATTTCGGAGGTCAGACATCCTGTACAGTGCAAATGGGACTGTGTGTATGTTTTCCGGGCAAAAGTGCCAGCCAAAATTTTGGGCTCAGCCATAAAGGGAACGATTTTACTGGTGGGATTATCCACCAGGAGAAACTCCTTTCACTTTTCCAGTAAAGAGATCTTTAACGTGCAGAACGGGCGAGATGTGAGGGAAAGAGTTTTTAACTTAACGTCTCATCGGACGGACGGACCCCTCTATCATTCTCTCTGAAGATTTATTTTGGCTCGGAAAGGGCGTTGGGAAACTTCCGCTCTGTGGGAGACCTCACACGGTGGCCAGACCACAAGCTGTCACCCCCCTTTCCCCCTGCCCCCTCCGCACACACACTCACATTGGACCCTTGCCACCTCACAGTGTGCGTATTTCCCCCTCCGAGGCATGAAAGCTTCCGCTCCCAGCAATCTGCCAAATCACCTCCCTCATCGCAACAGGGAAGGATATCACAAGCAGCGTTAGCACCTTCCCGGCGAGGAAAGGGATTCAAGGAAATGGGACTTCTCTTGATATATTATAATAATAATAATTCTTGCATTTGATTACAGCGCCTTATCGCGTCTATGGGACACCTTAAAGCGCTTCACAGAATACACTGCAATTTGTCGGTGAAACACGGCAGCCAATTGAGCACAGTGGTGTCCCATAAACAAGTCGTGGAGGGAGAGGTGGGAGGGGGGGCAATCCTGAAAATCCGAGGACACACAACCCTAACCCCACCCTCCACCCCTCCTGATCCCAACCCCGGCTCGGGTCCAAATCCCTGACTGTCCAGCGTCTTGGGAGGTCTTTAACGTCCAGGCCACAGAGGACGGCTGGCATGGGAGCACTGGGTTGGAAATGCCAACCGCATTAACAATAATAATAAAAAAAACCTCGCATTTGATACAGCGCCTTATCGCGTCTTCGTGACGTCTCAAAGCGCTCGACGGAACACATTGTAAAGTGAAACACATTGCGTTGCACCAGGAAGTAAGCATTGAACCTTTAATTGAGGGAAATGACGTCTCACACAACTTGAAAGAAAACACAACAGTCCCAACTGGCTTAGCCCAACACACACACAAACACGCACACACGCGCGCCCGTCAAGTCTCTCCTGCTAATAGGGGAGTTTACTTTAAAGGTCCCCTCTCTTACACAGAATCACAGGCTCCCAAGAGGTGAGTGCAGTCGCTTAATGACCACAATCCACCACGTTTTCAAGCCCAATTCCTGAAAAGTTTGTCGCTTCCTCCTGCCAGGAGCTGCGATTTAAGAGATATCCTGCGCACCTTCTCTCCTTTCCCCACACACTTAGATGTCATAGATTAATAATCCTTGCATTTGATTCGGGGCCTCACCTTATCGTCGAGACGTCTCAAAGCCCCTGTGTTTGTGCATATATATATATATATATAGATTATATATTCAAGTAAATAAACCCTAATCTTGTCTTTTAATATATGTGTGTGCGCAATTGGCTGCCGGGTTTCGCCTACAAAATACACAGTCATTCCACTTGACAGCGTATTCTGTGAAGCGCCTTGAGAAGTGATAAGGTGCTTTATCAAATGCAAGGATTATTATTATCATTTATTTATATACATTTTCTTGCTTGCAAACGTAGTCACAGTCACAAGAGCTTTCAGACATCTCAGCGATGTGACGAGGTGGTGGATCAAATGCGAGGATTATTAATTGATCGCATTAAAGTGCGTGGGAAAGGAGAGATGGGCGGAGAGGGCTGCGGTGGTGGGGTGTGAGGGCAGGATATTTCTCTTTGAAATCCCCAGGTCCTGGGAAGGAGCGAGGGAAGAGAGAAAGAGGGAGAAAGAGTTTGTCTGGATCCAGGTCCTTCTGAATGTTCTGCAAAATGTCCATGGCACATGCAGGCACAGAAAATATTATGCGGATTATTTTAAAATGCGTTATACACGCAGTGAGGTTGCAGATTAAACTGAGCTTTGAAGGTTGCAGTGAGTATGCAGACAGACAGATGCAGAAATTCTACTACTTTGCTCTCCTGCTTAGAAAGCTTGCTTCTTTTTTCCCCTGCAAATCTAACTTCTGCATTTTTTTTCTTTGTATCAGGAGTTTTTGGGGGTTATTTGGGGGGGGAGGGGAGGAGGAAATATCTTGATTATCTTGATTATTCTTTTGCTTGCAAGCCCAAAGGATATCAGGATGAGACGTACATCATTTGCACTGAGAAATCTCATCAACGAAAGCCTGGGTTCTTTTTAACATCCACATTTACATTATTATTGTTGATGTAATGATAATAATAATCCTCGCATTTGATACAGCGCCTTATCACGTTGTTGAGACGTCTCAAAAGGGCTCGACAGCAGAGACGGTGAAGTGAAAACGACTGTGGATTTTGTGGACAAAAAAGGTTGTGGAATTTAGATCAGATTACACACACGCACACATTATTCTCTTTGTCATTTGTGTTGCTGCAATATCGCACTTAAGAATGTGGGCGCTTAATTAATAATAATAATAATAATAATAATCCTTGCATAAGGATTCCTTATACACTGTACATCAGATTCAAGCACCAGTATGGTTTACAGTGAAGGGGTGAGGTTAGAGAGATGACAAGTACATATAAATAGCTGGATTAAAAATAAGCAGGTATAAAAAATGCTCCACAATAACAGGGAGTGGTGGTAACAGCATCACAGGCAAACAAACGAAAAGACACTCAAATACAGTTTGTGCATTTGCAATGTAAAATATTCTCTTTCTCTCTCACACACAGACAGACAGACAGACAGACAGAAGCTACGTTTAGAAATAATTCACAAAACACACACACACACACACACACAAGGACTCTGTGCTGATGAAGGTGAATGCAGCTTAAACTTTTTTTCAAACCTGGATTTGTTTTAGGACTCTTTTTAAATCTGATCTGGAAAGAAGCTTTTTGTTATTTTCCTGCATTTCCTTATTGTCCCTTTTTTGGAAGGGGTTGGGGTGGGGGGGAGAGGAATAGTTAGTCAAAGGACAAACGTATTGATAAATAAGAAAGGCCAAGGCAAGAATAAATCAAAATAAATTTAAAATAAATAAAAAAATGGATTAATGAAGAAGGCAAAGGGGGGAGTGAAAGGATGGAGATTGGGAGGAAAAGGGTTGGGGTTGGGTATATATTTCGTAAAAAGTACAATTTCTGTAGGAAAAGACACAGTAAAATCCCAGAGTATCCTCAAAAAGCTTGCAAACAATTCCTTTTTTTCTCTCTGCAATTTTCTTTCTAATTCTGCTACAGCTCGTTTCCATTTAGAGTTTCAAAACGTGCAATTTCTTTTGTTAGGGCGAGAGATTTATATCATATTTGATATATATATACATATATGTATATATATGTGTGTATATATACAGAGGTTAACAAAATAGACAGGGTTTGCCAATGCTCTGATCACAACAGATGGTTGCAATTGAGTCTCAGTTCAAAAAAAAGGAATCAGCAATGCAAAATGTTTGGTTAAAAGCAAATAGAAAAATAAAGGAACTCAGTATTCCTCACTTACCTCCTTCAGAAGAAACTCAGTTGTGTTCTTTCTCAGTCTCTCTCTCTCTCTCTTCTCTGTGTGTTCTCTCTCCTTTAAAACTTCCCACTTTTCCCCCAAAGCCAAGCCTCATCCAACAGGGGATCCAAGCTCCACAAGAGAGAGAAGGGGATGAAGGGTTTGGGATTCTTTGGGGGGGAAAAAAATGCCTCTTTCTCTCTCTTTTCTTATAAAAGAAAAGCCTCTATTGTTCAGGAGCTGAAATGTCAAACCCTCCCTAAGAAATCTGAGCCCTTCTCTTATTTTTCTGCGCAAAACAAATTCTCTCTCTCTCTCTCTGTGTGTGTGTCTCTCTCTCTCTCTCCCACTTACTGTTGGAGCTGTAACTCTGTAATTACTAAAGAGAGAGGGAGTCAGAAAGGGATGGAGTGATGGAGAGATGGAGAGGGAGTGTTTCTCTGTCCTTTTTTCCCCAAACGATCTGGATAAGAAACTTATTTGATGGCCGTGGAGGCTGTAATCCTCTCCTCTTCTCCTTTTTTTTCTCTCTCTCTCTCTCTCCTTTCCTCCCTCCCTCTCTCATACACACACACACATACGCCTTTTGTTCCAAGTAATACTGACGCACACATCCAGTGCTAAAGGCACAGCGCTCTCTATGTGTGTGTGTGTGTATGTGTGTGTATCCACACACACACTTATATGCACTCACTCACAGTGAAACACACTTACACACTTACACACACACTTACAGGACTCTCACTCACTCACTCAGGGAAACACGCGCACACTCAGGGAACACACTCAGTGAACTACGGCTAATAATAATATAATAATAATCTTTGCGTTTGATACCGTCCCTTATCGCGTCTTTCAGACGTCTCAAAGCGCTCCTCAGGATACACTGTAAAGTGTAGTGGCTGTGTAATATGGGGGGGGGGGGGGTGGGGGGGATACACATCCACTCCCAGGGGAACACACGTACACAGGCTCACTCGCGCAGTGCAACACACACTCAGAGGAACGCACACAGTGGAACACACACACACACTCAGTGAACACACTTACTCACTCCCGGCGGAACTCACTCACGCACACTCACACTCAGTGGGACGCAGGCCCACACTTACTCACACTCAGCCAACACACTTACACTCACACACAGCGAAACGCATACGCTCACACGCAATGAAACGCGCGCACAGTGAACCACACATACGCACATTCCCTCATTCAGTGGAACACACATGGACACACACATGCACACGCGCGCACACGCCCTCAGAGGCACACTCACACACAGTCAAATAAACTGACACACACACACACACACACACACTCAACGGAACAACACACAAACATCAGCAACTTGCATTTATATAGCGCTCATCACGCTGGATGGCTCGGAGAGTGTGCTCTATCTCTCTCCCCCCACCCCCTCCCCACTCCCCCCCCCCACCCCCAATCTTGGGACAAGTGTTGAGTCTGCAAACCGCAGTGTATTCTGTCTGGAGGCTAAAGCAATCAAGAGAACAGTAAAAAATGTGTGATAACACAGGCAGCAAATACCAACCCTGTTAATTTCTAGTCTGAATTGTCCTTCAGAGCAGTAAACACTCTTCCCTTATTCCGTCTGCCTGTTCTGCGAGGGATCACATTACTTTACACAGCAATTTCCATACAGCAAACCCTCTCTTAGGGTTGAGTTGTGTGACAATCAGCTGCTTTTTAAGCGTTGGTTTTTTGGGAGCAGAGCAAGAAACTAGGTCAAAGCCAGTCGCAGGAAAGCTTTATAATAATTTAATAATAATCCTTGCATTTGATATCGTTCCTTTTCACATCTTCTAGACGTCTCAAAGACGTCTTCGCAGAATACACCGTAAAGTGAATGGACTATGTTTTGTAGGCCAAACGCAGCAGCCAATTGCGCACAGCAGCGTCCTCACAAACAGTCGCGGAGTGAGTGACCAAATTATTATTTTATTACTTTTGAAGGAATCATTTATGCCGGAAAAAGCGATCCACCAATCGACTAACAACAGGGTTCCTACTTACTGCTGGGTAAACAGTGGCGTGGGGAGTAAGGAAACTTACCCAATATTTTGCCCGGCCGGGAATCGACCTCGGGTCCTCTCGCTTGCGAGGCGAGCACATTAACCACTGAGCTACGGGACTCTACAGGTTTTCATTCGAACCAGGCATCTGCACGTTTATTCCTGCCTTTTACACTGCGGCAATGGCCTTAGAAAGGAAAAATAAGAGGAAAACTGCTAGGCTACACGGAAAAACAGAGCTCAGACTCATTTGACTAGGGCTCTGCCAGGCAGGGCTCAACTAACCCACTTATCGTTTAGGATCAATCTTTTCCACTCCGCGCTCTGTGTGTGTGTGTGTCTGCCTTCCGTCAACAAACCCACAAAAAGTTTTGCTCTGAAGCTAATAATAATAATAATCCTTGCATTTGATTACGGCGCCTTATCGCGTCTTCGAGGCGTCTCAAAGCGCTTCACAGGATAGACTGTGAAGTGTAGTGACTGTATTATGTGGTCGAGACATTAACTCACTTTCCTCTCTCCATAGATGCTGCCTGACCTGCTGAGCGAGTGTCCTAGTGACTTCTGTTTTAATGACTGTGTACAGTACCACTCAAAGGCCATCATTTACCCACTTGAACCATCCAAGTCCATTACTCCAATTGCTGGCAAATTGATACTGTGACAAGGAAATTTAATAATTAGTATTTTAATTTAATAACCCTTGCAATTGGACCAAGTCCAGCCCTCTGTGACGGTCTCTAGTCCTGGTTCCTGAGCCAGGAAGGCAGACACACATTGCTGATGACAGCACAGCCCGGCCTGGCTCATTTGAAGGGCAGACCAGACACTGGGGGCAGGGAATGCTCCCCCTCGGCTCCTGTTAACCCTGCAGCCAAAGCCCTAACTAACGGGGAGGGTGATCCAAGCTGGACAAGCAGCGGGAAAGCTTGGCCAGACTTGCTCGCAGCGGCCAAGCTGTGTGGTTTTAGCTGGTTTAGACTCTAGCAGTTACCCCCAACGCACCCTCTGGGCTCTCCCCCCTCCCCCCCCCCCACCCTAAGCCATTGCAATTTATTCCCCTTCTTGAAGGAACTCCGGAAATGGTGCGGAAGCGGCTACGGTGGTCTTGCTCCTGTCTCGGAAACCGAGCGGTCATTAGGTCTCAGACAAAAGCCCCCCCCCCTCCCCAACCCCAGTACACTCCAATTACAGGGCAAGTGTGGCTGTCTGCCCGGCAAGTGTGCCTCCCACCCGCCTAGCTCTTTGGCACTGAAGACGGCAACAAACCTCTTTGCTCACGGAATGAGTAGCTTTTAAATGTCCGCGCACGTTCCTCTCACTCCCCAACCTAGCCACCGCACCCCCCCCCCATCCCGGGTCCCCCCCCCACCCACCCCAGCCTTCCCATCCCCCCGCTCAGTGACCTCTGCTCTACAGTCTGGCTCATTAACCCACCATTGCGTTGCAGAACCACAGTCGCAGGCACAAAGCCCTCCACACAATAGCACTCACAGCCCTTTTTTTTTTCCGCTTAAAAAAAAGGGAGAGGATAAGCAAATAGCCCAACCACGCCTATCGCAAAGGAGGCTCCGCGCACACACAAAAAAAAACCCGCCGCGTCAGCCCGCACGAAACATTTCGGGTCGTTTTTTGGCGCTCGAACAGCAGCCCGAGAACGCCAACAATTCCGACGACGCGCCTCGCGCTCGAGGGCGGCGCCTTTTCACGTCAGGAGGACGTCTCGAAGCGCTTCCCTGTGCCGTGTAAGGCGGCGGCTGTGTGATCCGCAGCCCAGGAAGGCAGACGATTTTGCAGGCAGCAGCATTCCGCGCACAGCCGGGAAGTGAGTGACGGTTTTATCTTGCGTTGGGGGGGTTTGGGGGGGGGGATTGACAGCCGGTATGCAGACTGGGAGCAACTCCCTTCCCTTCTGAAATCGCGTCACGGGAGAAACAGGGGGCAGAGACGGGGAACTGGGTTTAACATCTCATCCAAAGGACAGTGACAATAAAGCCCTTCTTCCCACACCCCACCCCGAAGCACGAGATGAACAACAACAAATTACACTCGCGTAGCGCCTTTCACGTCCCCAAAAGCGCTGGGGGGCTGGAACGTCAGCTTAAGGTGAGAGCTCAAACTCTCCCCCCGCACGCCCACCCCAACCCCCGAGAGCCGATGGAGTAAAGAGAGGGATTTGCACACTGAAGTCACGTGCAAGTATTTTAATATTCATTAGCAGCCATTTGCTGTTGTCAGACCTTTGCTCGCGTGTCAGATTGGGTGTTAATGTAGCGCCATTTGACGCTGATTGCTGTCAGTTCGGAATTGTATTGGGAGTGAAACAGCGTCAAATACAATAATATCAGCTATCAGCTTCCCCCACCCACAGCCCACCACACCCCCCACTCGCAGGTTGACGTGAACTCTCTGGGGAGGGGAGAGGCTAAAGGACCTGCAAACGGCGTCGCAAATGGTCCTTCTTCCATCTCGAAAACGCCCAACTTTACTCGAAACCCGCTCCGACACGCAAAGGCAGAGCGGACGCGAAAGCCACCGCCCCGATAAGGCGATTGCCTCCTAACATAACAAACCCACGACTTCGCGTCTCCGCGAAGTCTCCCGAAACCGACGGTGTATTTCGTGGGCGAGCTGCGGCCGCCAATCGCAGCTCCTGCAGACGCTTCGCGGGGTTTGCTTGGCACGACAACGACGGCTTGCACTTATTTATTCAGCGGCCTTCAGGCGGGCTAGCGATTTAAGAAGGGAAATGTGACGGAGAGGGCAATTGGATTTGAGGCACCAGCTCAGCCGTGATTTAATAGAACGACGGAACAGGCTCGAGCGGCTGAATGGCCTCCTCCTGTTCCTCTGTAAAATACAGGGGTTGGGGGAAGAGGGTGTGAGTTTGTGGAAAAAACGCCTCACAGATGGGTTTAGTTGAATTTCCTGTTTTGCTGGTGGCTTCTGTGTAATTGCATTAAATACGTAAAACCGGTTCCATAGCTTCTGAGTCCTGATCAATCACAAGTAGGTCATAAACCCCCTCCATTTCTGGCTGTGCAATTGATTCACGGGATGTGAAGCTGTTTTTTTTTAACGATATTAATAATTTACACAGCGCTTTGTCGTGTCAAAACGTCTGAAAGAGCTTTCTTTCTGACCGTAAAAAAAAGCATGATCAAAGAGATAGTTTCTTGGGGTGGGTTTGGGCCGACAGAGAGTGGTGGGGGTGAGGCGGGGTGGGTTTGTGTGTGTGTGTGTGTGTGAGACAGTGGGGGAGAGGGAGGGTTCTAGAGATTATAATAATAATAATTAATTAACCTTTCCATCTGACTACAGCGCCTTTCATGTCAACAGGACGTCTCAAAGTGCTTCACAGGATTTTTGCTCAACTGTAGTGACTGTGTGCGAACGTGGCAGCCAGAAAACATCTCCTAAACAGCCACAAAGTGAGCGAGTAAATGATTTTTATCTGGGAGGGGAGAGATTATCGTCCAGGACACTGACCGGGATAAACTCCCATGTCTTTTTCACAAAACGTTCCCCCCTGAACAGGTCATAGACGGGGAACTCAGTTTAACACCTCATTGCCTGTACTGGAGCATCAGCCTGGACTACGTGCGGCACATCAATGACAATTACATTCAAATACTTACCAGCGTCTGTTCCTGCTTAACATCTCCTGCCATTTAGCGCACGTCTGAGCTGCTAAATCCTTCACCTACAATGTGGAAAAAGGCGAGACTTTTCATCAGACACTGTATTCATTCCTGCAAAGGATGTACAGTAAATATGCATCTACGATGCTGTGAAAAATTACTGCTTTACAGTAATAATAATCCTTGCATTCGATAAAGCGCCTTATCACGTCTTCGAGACGTCTCAAAGCGCTTCACTGTAAAGTGAATTGACTGTGTATTTTGCACGCAGCAATGTCCCATTAAACAGTCGTGGGATTGAGTCGTTACAAATTTTTTTTGAAGGGATTATTACCCCCGGAGAAGCGATCCACGGCTGTTTGTGGGGACGCTGCGGTGCGCAATAGGCTGCCGCGTTTCGCCCACAAAACATTCAGTCAATTCGCTTTGCAGTGTATCCTGTGAAGCGCTTTGAGACGTCTCGAAGACGTGATGAAGCGCTGTATCAGATGTAAGGATTACCATTATCAATATTAAAGTGCAGTGACTGTGTATTTTGTAGGCGAATGCGGCAAATACGACCCAAAGGAAACTTTGTGGTAGAGGGGGGGGGGGAGAGGCGGGAGAGAGTAAGTGAAATCCTTCACTGATCACAGGAGTTGAACGCCTGTTGGTTCGCATCACCCTGACACACAGAGTCAGAAAATCTGGCAACAGTTAATGAGTTTTAATTGGTATTTTCTTGTTACAAGATTGTATTAACCCGGCTCAGAGCAGATGTTGTGGACCTCGGAGAGACAGGCAGCTGCTATAACTCCCCCCTCCCCCCCATCACACACCCCGCTCACTGCCTGATTACAATGCTACTGTTCTGTAATAAAGGTTATAACGCACACACATCACACACACACACACACACACACTCCCAACACACACATGTGCGACACACCCCTATTCCCACCACGCCCCCCGCCCCCACTCCCCACATGCACACAAAGAACAACACACACACGCACGTGCACAACAGACGCAAATTGCCTGCCCCCACACAATAATAATACTATTCCTTCGGTTATTTGGTATCGCTCCTCGTCACGTCTTCGAGACGCCTCAAAGCGCTTCGCAGAATGCACCGCACGAAAGGGGAGCTGCGTCCAAAACGCGAGCGTCATACTTTTAACCGCGCAGAACAGTTCGTGCGAGCCAGCCAGCGAGTGAGCCAGCGAGCCAGCGAGCTCTCGTGGAAACCGGCCCAACTCGTTTCACAAGTAGAGAGAAAGTGAAAGGTGAGTGTGAGCGGAGGGGTTTTTTATTGTGTGACGTGCCTCACCAAGTAAGACACGTAGCAGGTGAGTTTTTCTTCAGTTCAGCCCGTTTTCCAATCGCTTCATTCACCCTTGCAGGAACAGAAAACAAAATAATAAATCGGTCGCTTCAATCCACGGCTGTTTGTGGGGACGCAATCGGCTGCCGGGTTTCGCCCACAAAATATACGGTCAATTTCCTTTACAGTGTGTCCTGTGAAGGGCTTTGAGACGTCTCGAAGATGTGATAAGGCGCTGTATCCCCCCTGCAAGGATTATTTATTATTTATTTAAGAAAGGAGACTTCAGAGGGCCGGGATTTTAATAAATTTCAATGAATTCGAAGTGATTGAGTGCCTTGGAACATCCTCCTGACCTGAAAGGTTCTATACAAATGTAATTTTCTTGTTGTTGCGCATCGAAGATCGAAGAACTCAATCCTTCTTTCAAACACACAACCCCCATCCTACTCCATCTGTGCTGCAGCGCTTTTCAGGTCAGGAGCAATTACTGTCATAATAATAATCTTATAATCCCCACATTTAATACAGTGCCTGATCACGTCTTCGAGACGTCTCAGAGCGCTTCACAGGATACACTGTTCAGCGAATTGACCGCGTATTTTGTGGGCCAAACGCGGCAGCCAATTGCGCACAGCACAGCAGTGTCCCCACAAACAGTCGTGGATCAAGTGGCAAAATTATTGTTATGATTTCATTTAATTTCGAAGGGATTAATATCCCAGTGAAAGATATCCACCAATCGATAGCTTTTACAGGGGGTAATAATCCCATGTGTGTGGAGTAAGGAAACTTGCCTAAGTTTTAGCCTTGCCCAGGATCCTCTCGCTTGCGAGGCGAGTGCTCTAACCACTGAGCTACAGGACTCCACGCACCACGAGCGCAGTGACTGCGTGTTTTTGTAGGGTACGAGCGTAGGATTTTTAAGCCGCTCGGGGCGTCAAAAGGGCTGTAGATAAACGTGATTTTGCATTGAGCTCAAATTGATGCTGACACCATTTTCCACGCATGGAAATTGAATTAAGAGTCTCCCCGGGGGGGGGAGGAGATGTAATTTCGCCTGCAATCTGATACATCCATCCACTCGCTCTCCACCCACCCCCGCCACACCCCCACCCCACCAGTGGGTTGAAGGAGACGCACAGTCAGAGAATGTAATTCAGTCTCAGGCTCCTAAATGAATCAACCTTCTGGATTCGACTCAGTCAAAAGCCTGATGGATTCGAGGGAGAATGTCTGATCCCATTAAACCCGTGCCTGGCTCTCTGTACGTGAGGTTAGCAGCCGCACGCATGTCTTTTTTTCCTCCCAACAAAAGAATCCTTGCCCTTTGATCCAGAATATTTTTTGTGTGGCCTGAAAAGGGCCACAACCAACAACAGTTGACATTTACACGGCACCTTTCGCGTCGGGAGGACGTCCCAAGGCGCTGGATTGGACAGTAAAGGGGTTTTGGACCCGAGCTGGGGGGTTGGGATCAGGAGGGGTGGAGAAGGGCAGGGCGTGTGGGGGTAGGAGGGTGACCGAAAGCTCGGTTGGTCGAAGAAGAGGGTCTTGAGACGGGCCTTGGTGGGGCTTGGCGGAGGGACTGTGGGATGGAACTCCAATGGGTGGGGGCGGAGAGGCTGAAAGCCCGACCACCGCCAGTCACAGAAGTTTACTGTAAAGTGTAGTGACTGTGCTTTCCGCAGGCAAACGTGGCAGCCAGTTTACTCACTGTGACATTCCTCCACATACGCACAGACACACACGCACAGACATGCCACAAAGTGAGCGACCAATTTATTGGGAGGATTGTTGGCCAGGGCACCAACTGGGAGAAACTCCCTTCTCATTTAATGTCTCATCCGAAGGACAGCGCCTCTGATAATGCAGGGCTACACGCACACGTACACATACAACACACACACCACACACATACACACACAGCGCTGGACTGGAGTGTCAGACTGGACTGTGAGCTCAAAGCTCCTTCTCTGTCTGTGGTATTCCAGGAACCATCTGATTTCTGTGTTCCAAAAGAGAAAGATGGATTAGTGCTGTGGGTGTGTTCCTGAGTCAAATCTTTCACTTTCAGACACTCAGCATCTTTCTGGGAGACGTGAGCCGGCACAGGCTAGGGATAATAATCCTAGTAATTAGTAATAATCCTAATAATTATAATCCTTGCATTTGATACAGCGCCTGAGCACATCGTGGAGACACCTCAAAGCGTTTCACACAATATAAAGTGGAGTGAGTAAAGTGGAGTGACTGTGTATTTCGTGGGCGATCCGGCGAGCTGCACAAGAATGGGGAGCACAGACAAAATCATCCCCAACATCAGAGAGAGCTTTACTCTGTTTCTATCCCTGACCTGGGAGTGTGGACGCACAGTGTGGAGGGAGCTTTACTCTGTCGTCCCTGAACGGACTGAGATGATTTTGCAGAAAGCCTTCGTGGCAGAGATACTCAGCAATTCAGTGGTGGAACAAAATAAAACAAAGCGGAAAAAATCCATGGAATTGATCGATACCGAACGGGAAGTAAAATCCTGTCAGAGATACCGTGTGTGGCAGTGAATAGTTAAAGGTTGCTTTAAAGATTGATAAGCATTCCTAGACCTAAGATCTTTTACCAAACTCACCCAGTCAGTTCTTGCACAGCCTTGCCTGTGTGTATACAGACTCAAGATCCTATTACCCTCATGCACTCAAAGCTTGTATTTTTAGAAATCTTTTAATAACTGAAGACGCAGCATAACAATAACCGTTGTTGATCGTTAAGTCGGGTAGGAATCTCAAGTTGCTCAAACCAAACGAACAAGTTTTAACAAAAACAAGGAAGTCTCGTTTTACTGGGTTGGTTGAGGGACGGAGGGGACAAAGAGTCGGGAGCAAAGGACTAGACTTTAGACAACCTTACAGACGTCATATGTAAAAGGATTCCGTGTAATGTGATCGCGCTTGGCGGTGTAGAGAATCACAAGACCAGTTCAGATGAAGAAGGCTCCTTTCAGCCCATCTGATCTCGTCTCCTCCCCCCATCGTAGCATCGAGTCGTTCTGTAAATGCGTCCCAGTGTCCCTGGCCTCAACCACACTTCCTGCCAATCCCGTTCCACTCATCAATAACCTCTGGGAAAAATACTTCCGGGTGTCAGTCCTGAAATGTCCCCATTTGCAACTCCAAACCCATGTCCTCTTGTTCAACTGTCTCTGATGTCCGAAAGTATTGTTCTGGGCTTAGAGAGTATCTGAAGCTCTTCACAGAACATACTGTAAAATGAATTGAGAGTACATTTTGTGGGCGAAACGTGGCACAGCAGCGTCCCATAAACAGTTGTGGATTAAGTGACTAACTTATTTTTTGGAGGGATTATTACCCCCGGAAAGCGATCCGCCAGTCGACTAACAAACGAGCCCCTACTTACTGCTAGGTAAACAGAGGCGTGTGAGTGGAGTAAGGAAAGTTGCCTAAGTTTGAATCAAACCCGGGTCCTCCAGCTTGCGAGACAAGTGGTCTAACCACTGAGCTACAGAATCTCTGCGAGAGGAATTCGTCTAAATCTCTGCTTCCAGTTCATTTCTCGAAGACAGGGGATCATCCTGAGTTGTGTAGCTACGAGATAAGCCTAGCATACTGTCTGGCTGTTTTATCTACCATCCCACCTCACATAAGATCTCTGGGCTACAATCAACAAGGGGAAAGGCTTCAGCACATCAGAAAGAAAGAGCACAGAATACCCTGTTCCTATCTACACTGATAGAACAAGAAGGACAGACTGCAGGAATAATCCCTGTGTTTGATCCAGCGCCTTATTACGTCGTTGAGATGTCTCAAAGGGCTTCACAGGAATTTACTGTGACGTGTGAAGACTATGTATTCTGTAGGCGGACACGACAAACCAGTTTGCACCCAGCATCGTCCCCACAAACTGGATCGCTTCCTGGGGTTAATAATCCCCCCTCCCCCCAAAAAATGAGGATTGATATGTATAAAAATACCAATACATTTTGGTCACTAAATTATTATTATTTTTGTAATAATTTTTAATTTTCTTTAGAATATACTGTAAAGCGAAATGACTGCGGGCAGCCAATTGCGCACAGCGGTATCCCACAAACAGTCATGGATTGAGTGACCCCATTTTCTTTTGCAGGGATTATTACGCAGGGAAAGTAAACAGAGGGGTGTGTGTGGGTGTGTGTGTGTGGAGTAAGGAAACTTGCCTAAGGTTTCGCCCTGACCTGACTCGCCCGGGAATCGAACCCGGGTCCTCTCGCTTGCGAGGCAGGTGCACTAACCGCTATGCTTACAGGATGCTAACAGCATTGATAACAACAACAACTTGCACCTATATAGCGCCCTTTGCGCTGGACGGCACCTCGGAGAGCTCGATGGCGAGGTTGTGGACTCTAGTGCACACGTGGAAGGGGTGTGCGCGCGAAGCCCATCAGAAACAGGCGATAAGGAAAAGCGGCACTTAAGCCCTTAAACGTCTGGTAATAAAATGAAAGCCGTTTTCTTTTTAATAAATCGGATGAGTTGCAGCTGGGAATTAGTCGGGAGACGGAGAAAACATCTCGTGGCCCAGTCTCACGGGCCAGTCAATACAACATATTGGAGATGTATTAAAAAATATATTGCCTTAAGGCTTGCATTCAGAGCAATGTGTGTAGGTTTAGGGACACTAAGTGATTACTTAAAGATTTGCCACTGTGTGTAGTAGCACTTTGAAGCACGGTGACGAGTTTCCGCATGTGCCAGACACACAGCTGACCTGAAAATGCATCCGGGAACCTCAACAACGACCTGCATTTATATGGGGCTCGCTTTCCCCTAGTGGTTACTGGTCACCAGGAGCTGAGCTGACACTGAGGCAATTACGACACACAGACGATAACAATCCCTTGCATTTTTGGCACAGCTTCCTCATCGATATGTCTCAAACTGCCTCAGAGGATTCATCATAATAATAACAATCCTTGCATTTGACCCAGCGCCTCATCACGTCTTCGAGACGTCTCAAAGCGCTTCGCAGGATGCACTGTGAAGTGTACTGACTGTACGTTTTGTGGGCAAACTTCCTACTAAGAGCCCCGCCAACCATGCAAATACACAGTCACTACTCTCGACAGTATAAAAATCCCGCTTCGAGATGTCGCCACACAGTTTGACAAGTGGGTCGGCTGCTTAGAGCGACCAACGAGTCACTGAGGTTGCGAGGTTGGCACTGACAGGTCAGTTCCTCCCTACCTCTGTGACCTCCTAATCTCCTAACCCCCCACCATCCTTCCTTCACTCAGCGGGCTTCACATCCCCCGCCTCATGCACTTTGGCGGGCGGGCCTTCTGCCACTGTGTCCCCTCTGGAACTCCATCCCACAGTGCCTCCGCCTCGCCTCCTCCCTCGTCTCCTTCAAAACCCATCTCAAGACTCTCCTCTTCGACCTTGGGACGTCCTCCTGACGTGAAAGGCGCTGTGCAAATGTCATTTGTTATCGTTATTGTCAAATGTGTTGGGGGACGGAGATGGGAACAGGAAGCTTTCAAAGTACTACAATATCTGACAAGGGTTTCACATTAACAGGATCCTCAACAGATGTGTGTCACACTAGCGAACGCAGATCGCAATTCGTAACTCCCCCACATAGGAACTGGAGTCAACTGACAGTCAAAGAGGTAGACTATAAGGCGATTCGATTCGTTCAGATGAGACATTAGACTGAGGTCCCGTCTGCTGTTCAAATGGACGTTCATGATTCCGATGTGCTTTTCGCAAAGTGAAGGGAGTTTCTCTCTCTCTCCCGGTGTCCTGGCCAATTTGCAACCCACCCCCCAATAAAATTGGCCACTCACTCCCCGCCTGCTTTGTGGTTCGCTGCAGAGTTTCTTTCACCCACAAAATACACGGTCACTGCGCAAGCGAGAGAACCCGGGTTTGATTCCCGGGCAGAGCAAAGCATGAGGCAAGTTTCCTCCTTCCGCGCACACCCACCCACACACGCGCCTCTGCTGACCGAGCAGTAAGTAGGAATCCTGTTGTTAGTCTTTTGGCGGATCACTTTCCGGGAGTAATAATCCCTCCCAAAAATAAAAAAATTGGTCACTCAAACCACGACCGTTTGTGGCTGTGCGCCGTTGCCTGCGACGTTCGGGCACACCAAATAGGATAATCATTCCACATTACCGTCTATGCCGCGAAGCGCTTTGAGACGTCTCGACAACGTGATGAGGCGCTGTGTCAAATTCAAGGATCATTATTATTATTATTGTTGTTGTGCCGAGAGCGTGGCGAAGGTGGAAGACGTTCTAGAGATGAGGAGCATTGAGGCTGAAAAGCTCCGGAAATAGAACTTATTGACGGTTAAGATCCCCTTTTCAGACACACTCCCAGTCGCAAGTTGACGGACACAGAAATGGTTCTATTTTAATGTAAACAAATCCGCAGGACTGCGTTGGGTGACACACAATTCCGGACGAAACGATGACATAAGGCGGGCAAACACACCCGTGTGTGTGTGTTGGGGTTTTTTTTGGGGCTTGGCCGAGCTCGCCACTGTAATCTTCCCTAATTACACCCAGGTGACATACAGAGCGCGGAGAGGGAGAGGGGGAGAGGGGGAGCTTAGCTGCGTTCTCACAACGGAAGAGGACTCTGTAATTGTGGTCGCTTCTTAACCCTCATGTCAAAGTCACTCAGAGTCAATGGGAAGAGAGATATCACACCAGTGAACAGCCTTTCCATTCGCTTTGATCAACAATATCTGGTATCAATCCACCAAACAGTCAGACCCCCCACCCCACCCCTATGCGGGGCTATGGGGTAAGAGCGGGGGAGTGGGACTTGTTGGATAGCTCTTTCAAAGAGACGGTGATCTTAAAATAAAAGCGAGGCCATTTAGGAGTGAAATTAAGAGGCAGTTTTTTTACCCAGAGGTTAGTTGGTGATTTGGGGGTCGGGCCTTCAGCCTCTCTGTCCCACCCTCTGGGACCCCATCCTTGAATCCCTCCACCTCAGCCCCTCCCTCGCCTCCTTCAAGGCCCGTCTCAAGACCCTCCTCTTCGTCCGTGCCTCCGGCCACACTCCCACGCCCACTCCTCCTACCCTCCCGCCCAGCCCTCTTGATTCCGACTCCCAGTGGCTCGGGTGAGAACCCCTTAATTGTCCAGCGCCTTGGGGCCTTCTTCCGATGTGATAATCTGCGTAAAGGCAATTTGTTGTTGTTGTTGTTGTTTCTCTCCCTCATGTGATTAAAACACTCCTTAAATAGCAAGGAGCAGGGTTCAAAGATATTGTGGAGTCCTGTAGCTCAGTGGTTAGAGGACTCGCCTCGCAAGCGAGAGGACCCGGGTTCGATTCCCGGGCAGGGAGAAACGTTGGGTAAGTTTCCTTACTCCACACACACCCCTCTGTCTACCAGCAGTAAGTAGGAAACCAAATGTTAGTCGATTAGTGGATCGCTTTTCCAGGTCACTCAATCCACGGCTGTTTGTGGGGACGCTGCTGTGCGCAATTGGCTGCCGTGTTTCGCCCACAAAATAGACAGTCACTCCACTTTACAGTGTATCCTGTGAAGCGGGTTGAGACGTCTCGAAGACGTGATAAGGCGCCGTATCAAATGCATGGATCGTAATTATTATATTATCTCAAAATATCCTAACCCCAACGCCTTGGAGCACCACTTGAATCGGAAAAAAGGGGCTTCATACCTTAAAAATATTCAGGAGATTTTCGACAGGCAGACTGCTAAAGACGGGCTCTGTTACGCTTGGCCTTCTATTTCCTGTTCCATTAATCTTTCTGTGAGGCCGGAGTGACCTAAAGTAATTAGAGTAAGATGTCAGGAAGTGATCAGACACACAGTTACTGAGTGTGATCTATAAGCAGCGCTTGCTAGTGCCTCTCAGTTGATGTATAATTTATAATTGCCTATAATTAGCTGTTATCTGCCCGGAGAAAGAACAAAGGATTGACGAGCTTTGCAGATTTTTTTTTGGTGCAAATTTTTGCAGAGGCTAAAAATTGCACTTGAAGCAACAAAATACTCAGCGAGACACGACTATATATATATTATAATAACCCTTGCATTAGATATAGTGCCTTATCATGTCTTTTTGAGACGTCTCAAAGCACTTCGCAGGATGCACTGTAAAGTGGATTGACTGTGTGTCTTGTGGGCGAAACGCGGCGCACAGCAGTGTCCCCACAAACAGTCATGGATTGAAGGGATCGATGGGGCAAACGATGGGGGAAACGGTATTAGGGTGGGTGTTCTGGAGGGATGAGAAGGGTCTTCTTCAACCCCAAAACCAACCTTGTTGGGATTAATCTCTCGGCTTTTAGTGGCAGCAGAAACAAATGGAAATGTGATTTTAGAAATAATAAAGCAAGCCTGCATCTGGGAATCAGATCAGAACCAGAGGTTGGTTGGTGGGGGATGGGGAAGAGAGAGAGAGAGAGAGAGGGGGGGGGGCTTGGGCGAGGCAGAGGGGGTTGTACGATAATCATAAGCCTTGCATTTGACATGTTCAACTCGGCAGGACGTCTCAAATTGCTTTCGCAGGATTTACTGTAAAGCTCCAAAGCTCAGCCACTGTTAAATCGCTCTGAAACGCCGTCCGGGGTGAAGGGTGCGACATAAATGCAAGTTGTTGTTGGGACCGTGTGAGTGTTGGGGATATTGAGGGCTACCAGGAGACAGAAACTCCCGTCTCTCTTTCTAATAACGCAGCGCAGGTGAAAGATCTTTAGCGTCCACTTGAACACAGACAGGAGGGGAGATTGGTTTAATGTGTCATCCGATGGACGGTGTCTCCGTCAATGCAGCTTTCATCCTCACCTCACCTCCCCCCACCCACCCCCACCACCCACCCCAGCACCGTATTAAAGCGTCAGCCTAGACCGAGTTCAAGTAAAGCAATGGGATGAACAGAGTTTAACCCGGGGGAATGATTTAAGAAAGAAAGTCTCAGCTGATAGAAAGACAAAAGGTGCTTTGACCAGATGGACTGAAGCATTTATCTCACCAAACTGCTTGCTGTAGGTTTGAGGAGAAAGGCTGAACCCTGTTTTTTGTAAAAAAAACAGTGCGCTCTCACAAAAGATGGGAGACATTTTCCTCGCAGTGAAACAGAAACTCCGAACAGATGCCTGAAACACTGCGACCAAGAAACTAACTGATTTATGTGACGGGGCAGGATGGTGGAGCAGATGGCCGGGGCTGTCTGACAAGAGCGTTGCAATTTGTACTACAGCAGGTCCCGTCAACGGGGATGGGAATCCAGCGCGGTTGACGAGACGCCTTGTTACGGAGTCTCAAAGCGCTTCACAGCAATCGCCACTCACGCCCCGCTCGCTCCCTTGGTTCAGCAGTGCGTCTGTGTGGAGTCCTGCGGTGTGTAGCGGTTGGAACACTCGCTAAGCGAGAGGACCCTGGTTTCCTTACTCCACACGCGCGCCTCGGTCTACCTAACGCTAAGTAGGAACCTGGTTGTTAGTCGATTGGAGGATGGCTTTTCAGGGGTGTGTTGGGGTAATAAAAAAAATGTGGTCACTCAATCCGCGACTGTCTGTGGGACACTGCTGTGCGCAATTGGCTGCCGCGTTTCGCCCACAAAACACACAGTCACACCTCAGTATAGTGTATGTCCCGTGAAGCGCTTTGAAAAGTTTCAACAACGTAATAATAACAATAATAATAATAATAATGGTAATAGTAAACTTCCCCTTGTCCTTGTCATGGAAAATTAAAGTAACCTGGAAATCAGCCCACTGACCACACGCATAAATATATATTGTATATTGTATATATAAATAATGCATGAAAGAGATAAAGTATTCCACTAACGCTGCCTGCAGCACTCTCCCTTAGTCAGGTGAGATTAAGTGCATGATAGATTGTTGTCGTGGACAGACCTTGAGCACGTCACGTGAGTTGTTTTCTTCTCGTCAGCGGCACGGGCTTTATTCTTCCCAGAAAATACCCCAAGATAGCGCTCTCACGGCATCAATAATGCATTTATTTATATATCGCCTTATTTATGCGTCAGCCTGGCTCGGACGGTAAGCACTCTGGATTCTGAGTCAAAAGGTTATGGGTTCAAGCTTCAGCACAGGCTTCAGCATAGCCCCAGTGCAGAGTATTATCAGGAGGGAGTTCGAGTTCCTCTCTCTCTTTCTCTCTCTCTCTCGGTGTCCTGGCTGACAATCCGTCAAATAAAATCCATGGCTGTTTGTGGGGACGCTGCTGTGCGCAAGTGGCTGCCGCGTTCACCCCTAAATATACAGTCAATTCACTTTACAGTGTGTTCTGTGAAGCGCTTTAGGACGTCCTCCCAACGTGAAAAGCGCTATATCAAACGCAAGGATTATTATTATTATTATTCTGTGAAGCGCTTTGAGAAGTTGTGAAGACATGACAAGGCACTGTACCAAATGTAAGGATTATTATTATTATTATTATTATTATTATTATTATTACGCCTGCAAGGGAGCTTTTTCTTTACCTGTAACAACTGCAAAACAGGGCTGGGATCTGCGTTTGAAGCTCACGAACCCATCGACCATAATGTTGGGCTGTTGAGGAACTGGGGACAGAGAGGATCAACCGTTATAAGAACATAAGAACTTGCGAGGCGAAAGAAGACCGAGGTCCATCCAGTTTGCCTTCCAAACGCATGGATTATTATTATTATTAACAGCAAATATTGGGTTAACTGAGAGGTGCCATGATGTGCGCTGTGTCAGCAGGGTTTAAGGCAATCTCTCAGGTCTTTCACTGGCAGAGATATTTCCAGTGAAGGATTTCCTTCTGCCTGACCATTTTAGCAGGAGCCATTTCCAAAAAAAGAACCCCAGAAATCCGGTACAAAGACAAAGCTCGGGGACTCTAAACTCTCTGAGATATAGCGACGTATCACGTGTTGAGACGTCTCAGAGCCCTTCGCAGAATACACTGTAAAGTGAATTGACTGCAGTATTTTGGAGGCGAAACGAGGCAGACAAGTGTGCACAGCGACATCCCACAAACAGTTGCGGATTGAGGGACCGATTGGGTTTGGGAGGGATTGTTAGCCAGGACACCGGGAGATGGCCTTAAAGGTGAGGACGAGGATCTTGAACTCGATCCTCTGGGGGATGGGGAGCCAGTGGAGTCTCGGGCGAGGGTGGGAGTGATGGGGTCACGGAGCCCGGTGCGCGAGAGTACACGAGCTGCAGAGTTTTGGATGATCTGCAGCTTGTTAGTCTCATCCGAAGGACGGCGTCTCCGACAGTGCGACACAACCCCCGCATTGTCGACCGTGTGATTGCAAGTCCTGACATGGGTTCAAAACCCACAACCTTCTGACTCAGAGGCGAGAGACGGAGCGCTACCGCTGAGCCAAGCTGACAGGCACATACACCCCGGCATACGCAGCAATACAAGCGTGGACAAGTCACGTTAAGAGCTTAAGAGAGAGAGAGAGAGAGAGAGCATCAGTGGTGACCTACTCAACCCGGGCGTGCCAACCCATTAGGGCTCTGTGTGTGGGGGTTAACAGCAGCTGAGTGGGAAGAACCCTTGTTAGCTCCCCTCACCCCCTTCCCTGAGTCCTGTAGCTCAGTGGTTAGCCCACTCGCCTCGCAAGCGAGACCCGAGTTCGATTCCCGGCTCCACACACACACACACACACACACACACACACGCCTCTGATTAAAAAGCAGTGAGTAGGAACCCGGTTATTAGTCGATTGGTGGGTGGCTTTTACGGGGATAATAATTCCTTCAAAATCCCTTAATGATAAATAATGTGGCCACTCGATTCACGACTGTTTGGGGGAAACGCCGCTGTGGGCAATTGGCTGCTGCGTTTCGCCCACAAAAATATTTACAATTGATTCACTTTGCAGTATATTCTGCGCAGAGCTTCGAGACGTCTCGAAGCCGCGATAAGGCGCTGTATCAAAAAAAAAGCAATTATTATTATTATTATTAGAGCAGGCTAAAGGAAGGCCTGAACTTTAACCTAGTTGGTTGCGAGCAATCGTGCTTGATACAGAAATGGATGCCATTTGCAGCCGGCAAGCTCCCCCTTTTGGGGTAGTCCGTTATTGTTTCTTGGAGAGCAACGAGGCTCATTGCCCCACTGTTCATTCATAGGAATGAGCTGCGAGCAACGATTAGGACAAGTGGGCGAGGGGGGTTTTAAATAGGATTTAAAAGCTTTTAAATAGGAATGAGAAAGTAAGCCCAGAGCAACTGTTTGTGGGGACGCTGCTGTGCGCAATTGGCTGCCGCGTTTCACCCACAGAATACACAGTCACTGCACTTTACGGTGTATCCCGTGAGGAGCTTCGAGACGTGATACGACGCCTTATCAACTTGCCGCGGCGTCTCAAAGCACTTCAGGGGAATCTTGCCGTGCAGTGCGGTGACCGCGTGTTTCGTGGGCGAAACGCGACGGCCATTGTGCACACCATCCACGGAGAAACCAAAAAAAACGTCCGACAAGGGAGAAGGGAATAGAAGAAAGCGGAGCCAACAAAAAAGTAAATGACATCAAACACTAAAATTATAATTGCGTGCGGTTGGGAGTGAGCAATAAGGCTGCAATTGGCACATGGGGTTCAGATGATTTTATAAACCATGAGAGAGGGAGAAGCTCGAGTTATTTATGAACGTTATATGAACGGAGAGATTAAATTACACCCTTATTTACAGAGCTCTGTCCTTTTCACATCCTGTGGTCTCGGTAACTGCAGGATCAATTCCGAGCTAAAAGTAGCATTGGAGATCGAGGGGCGACTGAGATGACGCTGTGTAAATGGGCCGAGTCATTGGGAGGGTGGAGTGAGCAGTAACAAGAAGCTTCAGCCATGGTCTCGGCTGATGCTCCATCCTCGAAAAGGGAGTTTCTCCCAGTCGGTGCCCTGGCTGACAATAAACCCCCGAGGACCCCCCCACCCCAACCCCACCACCCACCCACCCCACCCTCACCTTTTTCTCCGCAACAGATAAAATCGATCGCTCGCTTCACAACTGTTTGACGGACGGTTGCCGCGCTGGCTCAGCGAAACACACAGCCACTAGCGTTTCAGTGAATCCCGTCAGACGCTCTGAGGCGGAGGGCGCTGTACACGTGCAAAGTTGTTGTGGTGGCGGTTGTCGGATGACGCGATAAGGCGCTGTACAAAATGCAAGGATTGCCAATGTATCTGCCACTCCCTCAGCGACAACTTTATACAGCGCTTATATATTATATACCGCCCCTCACCCAGGGTAGCGTTCCCCCCCCCCCCCCCGTCTGCCTTCATGTCCTGCCTTAAAAACCTCCCCTTTCCCCCGCCTCCCGCGTCCGTCCCCGCCTCTGTAAATAAATGCACGTTATTATTGCTGTTGTACGTTTGCCCCCCTCCCTCCCTCCCCCACCCCCACCCCTTCCGAAGCTAACACCTCCTCGCCCGCTCGTCCTGGTGTTAACACGAACAGTCCGTCTCTCCATCAAAGCTGTTTTTGGACGTGAATTTAGCTCCCTCTGCTGCAAGCAAGAGCTACAGTCTGCTGTCTGCATTGAGTGACCATTTTCTTTGGAGAGATTACCCCTGGAAAAGCCATCCCCCAATCGACTGACAACCGGGTTCCTACTAACTGCTGGTAAACAGAGGCGTGCGTGTGGAGTAGGGAAACTTGCCCAACGTTTCCCCCTCCCCTGCCTGGGAATCGAACCCCGGTTCCTCTCACTTGCGAGGCGAGTCCCCTGACCACTGAGATACAGGACTCCTCTTCGACAGTGCCTTCGATCACCTTCCTGCCCCTACCTTCCCCGCTCTCCACCCCTCCTGATCCCAACCACCAGCTCGCGTGTGGATCCCTGACTGCCCAGCGTCTTGGGACGTCCTCCTGACGTGAAAGGCGCCGTGTAAATGTGATTTGTTGTTGTTGTAATGGGAAGCTTGACACTGAGGAGTTGGCAGGGAATCAGGAACTATCTGCTCTCTGTCTAGTGATGGCGAAGGACATTGCATGCCTGGGGCTTAGCTCTTTAGATCAACCTCAGAAAGACATGCTCAGGTCACCGTGAGCCTCATCTGTCTTGCCTGCGGGGGGGAGAAAGCTAGCAGCTTGCAATGAAGTTAAAAGCATGAGCAAATGAGAGGTCAAGCGCATAAAGCAAAGTGACAGATCCGAGGAGACTCAGCAATTGAAATGGGGAGGAACAGGACCTTCCAGTTGACTTGGAAAAGGCATCGCCATTGAATAATAATAATAATCCTTGCATTTGATATAGCGCCTTATAGCATCTCAAAGCGCCTCACAGAATATACTGTAGAGTGGAGTGACTGTGTATTTTGTGGGCGAAACACGGCAGCCAATTAGGCACAGCAGCGTCCCCACAAACAGTCATGGATTGAGTGACCACATTTTTTAAAGGGTTATTAAAGGGTTAGTCAGTTGGTGAAAAGCCATTCACCAACTGACTAACAACCGGGCTCCTACTTACTGCTCGGTATACAGACACGTGGAGTAAGGAAACTTGCCTGAAGCGGTTCTGCAAAAGTGTCATCATTGACTATGGTGCTAGGAACATAGGAACAGGAGGAGGCCGTTCAGCCCCTCGAGCCTGTTCTGCCATTCTATTAGATGCTGGGATGATCTGGTACCTCCAATCCACATTAAAGTTGTGGTACAGATCAGCCATGATCTAATAGTACGCTGGAGATCAAAAGGAAGTAAAACTGTTTTAGAGATCGAAAGAGAGAAAACTGTGCGTGTGAGGAATTCACGCAGTCATTCTCTGCCCTGGAGCGATGGGCTGACCGAATCCTTACCCAACGATGTTGGCTGGGATTATGAACGTGCTACGTGAAAGAGTTTAGCTGCAATTCCTTCCCAAACTCCATGGCAACAGGTCCTACAATACATTACTGTACTTGGAATGTGATTCTCTTGTTGACCCAACAATGGAGAAAAATTTGGAACCAAGTTGGAAAGGACAGAAGTCGTCTGCAACACTTTATTACTCAGTAAACGCCAATCGCCCAGTGAGTTATAATAATAATAATAATCCTTGCATTTGATACGGCGCCTTGTCACTTCTTCGAGACGTCTCAAAGCGCTTCACAGGATGCACCGTTAAGTGAATTGACAGTACGTTTTGCGGGCGAAACACGGCAGATAATTGCGCAGAGAGGTGTCCCACAAACACCCGTGGATTGAGAGACAAAAATCATTATTATTTTATTTATTTATAAGCAATTATTACCCCTGGAAAGCGATCCGCACAAGGACAGCCCTTTTGGAAATCCAACAGAAACGCCCTTCGGTTCATATCGACCGATCTCAGGTACAGTGAAATCCTTGCTTAATGAGGTGCGAGGGACCTATTTTGATCTTGATGACAACATGGCCTCTTGCAGTGAGTTGTAGAATGATCTCATGGGTCTAAGGAGCCTTCTTCAACCCAATTGACCTTGTGAGCTCATGAGATTTGGGGATTGTGATTGAAAAAAAGACCAACTAGGTGGCCAGAATGTGAAGCTCCCCAGCACAATATGAACGGTATTGATGCAGGACTCAGAGAGAGAGAAAACTTTTGTTCCAGACTGCAACAACAGCAACAATAATCTTTGCATTTGATACAGCGGAATTCACACTGGGTTTGGGGGGGGGGGAGGGGGTTCAAAACATTTCGCAGGACGAATCTTGAGATGCAGTGCACGTGTGTTGGTTTTTGGATCAATTCAAATTCAGACCGCTCAAACGGAGGAACAGGAGGAAGCCATTCAGCCCCTCGAGTCTGTTCCGCCAAAGGCTAGAGATCTGGAACTCTCTCTCCCTCCCCGAAAAGGCTGCGGATTATGGCTGGATCCATTCGCATTTCCAAGCCTGAGGCGGAAAGATGTTTGTTAGGTCAGGGGATCAAGCGGTACGGGCCAAAGGCGAGTAAATGGGGTTGAGGTTCAGATCAGCCTCTATCTAATAGAATGGTGGAACAGGCTCGAGGAGCTGAATGGCCTCCTCGTGTTCCTACGTCCCTGGGCGTTTGGTGGCCGAACACAGCGATCAAGTCTTCAGGGCTTCTTGCACCCCAAATGCAGAGAGTCTGCGGTTGATGTTTCTGTACCTGCACCTGAGCAAGTCCTTGTACGTTGACCTGAGTCCCCGGTTGAAGAAGGCGTAAATGAAGGGGTTCATCAGGGAGTTGGCGTAGCCGAGCCACAGCAGAGTTCTCTCGAGCCACACGGGGACACAGCTCCTCTCGACCCCACACACGAACGGCCTGGCGGTGGAAAGGATGAAGAAGGGCAGCCAGCAGACAGAGAAGACGCCCACCATGATTCCCAACGTGATGGCAGCTTTCTCCTCCCGCTTGAAGATGGACACGTTCCTCTTGTTGCCACCAGCGAGCTGCGAGACAGCCTCGGGTCTCTTCAACCCCTGCATCCTCAAGTCTTGGCTTATGCCCAGATCCTTCCGTTTGGGCAAGCAGGCAAAGCGGTGCCTGGCCAAACTCCTTTTAGCCGCCCGGAAGATTTTGTAGTACATGATCAACATGACCGCCATGGGGATGTAGAAGGCCACTGCCGTGGAATAGACGGTGTAGCCGAAGTCCTGGCTGATGAGACAGACCAGGTTCTCGTTAACGTTCTTGGCCAAGCCGAAGAGGGGAGGCAGAGTGATGGAGGCTGAGGACAGCCACACACCCCCGATCATCTTCGCCATCAGCTTCCCGTTCTGCCGGGCCGGGTAGGTGAGCGGATTGGTTATACCCAGGTATCTGCCGAGCAAGAGAATAACTGGCGTAAGACCAGTGACCAAAAGCATAATAATAATCCTTGCATTTGATACAGCGCCTTATCAAGTCTTCGAGACGACTCAAAGTGTAGTGACTGTAGATTTTGTGGGCGAAACGCAGCAGCCAATTGCCCACAGCAGCGTCCCCACAAACAGTCGTGGATTAAGTGACCAATTTCTTTTGGAAGGAATTATTACCCCCGGAAAAGCAATCCGCCAATCGTGGAAGGGTGGCCAAAAGCATGGTCAAAGAAGAAGGTCTTTAGACGGGACTTGAAAGAGGCAATAGAGGAGGTGAGGGGGAGGGATTGCGGGATCGAGTTCCGGAAAGAAACTGGAGCTCAGCAAAGCATAAGATTAAGCAGAAAATAAGGAAGTTCAGGTTTCAATATGAGGCTATTGGCTTAATTCACAATGCAGCAAAGAAAACCTTTCATCTTTAGAATTGCTAAACTCGTGGAGATTAAGGGGATTTAAGGTTGAATTTTTAAACTTGTTTATTGTACTATCACAAACGGTAAATGACGCTGGATCCCTTAACAGTCTTAAATAACCGTTGAAATAATCGCTGCTCAAAATTCTCCTCCCACCTAAAAAAAAATGTTATGTTAAAAACATGGAGCAAGAGAAAAAGACACAACTTGTATTTGATGCTATTGACTCAAAGTGCATTAAGTGTATATATATTTGTTAGCAAATGCTGCAGCCTTTAACACACAGCAGGCTCCCAACAACTGGCATAAAGTGGCATAAATTGCTGATCCGATCCAAGTTAAATGGAGCTACAGTGTAGTCCTGTAACTCAGTGGCTGGAGAGAGGACCCAGGTTTGATTTCCGGGCAGGGCGAAACCTTAGACAGGTTTCCTTACTCCACACGCCTTACGTAGCAGTAAGAAGGAACCCAGTTGTTAGTCGATTGGCGGATCGCTTTACGGGGGTAATAATCTCTCTCACACAAAAAAAAATCAATCACTCAATCCACGACTGTTTACAGGACACTGCTTTGCGCAATTAGCTGCCGTGTTTCACCTACAAAATGCGCAGTTTACAGTATTTCCTGTGAAGCTCTTTGAGTGACCTGATAAGGCGCAATGTCCAAAAAAAGCAAAGATTCTTATAATATTATTCTGATATTAATTATTAAAATCCAATACAAAAAGTTGCAAGTTGTTGTTGAAAAGGCGAAGGGGCACCATGTCGGACAGGACGATGGGTCTATAGAGGAGAAAAAAATCAAGAGATTGTCCTTGAGTAACACAAACCATGGGTTTCAATTGCTTTAAGAATAAGATGGGGACTGGGACTTGAGGAGTTCCTGGCTTGTGATTTGGGTTAGACGTTGGGACGTCCTCCCGACGTGAAAGGCGCTATACAAATGTAATCTTGTTGTTGTTCTTGTTGAAGACAGTGACCAGGATTTTGACCTTAACATTGAGGCAGGAGAATAGTGTCTATACTAACGATGCGGTCGATGCTGGGACCACCCAGACAAGCACAGTAATTACTGGGCTATGCCTCACAATTGATCACCAGCTACAACACAAATGCACACACAGTGTTATTGTTAATACATTAACACACGTAAAGCGCTATTGCTAACTGTTAGCACATAGAATTTTAATCATCCTTGCCCTCCATATAGCGCCTTATCACACCTTACCTTACTTTCAACACAATAAAATAATAATAATTTGTCACTCGACATGACTGTTTGTGGGACGCTGCTGTGCGCAATTGGCTGCCGCGTTTCGCCCACAAAATGTACAGTCACTACACTTTACAGTAAATTCTGTGAAGCGCTTTGAGACGTCTCGAAGATGTGATAAGGCGCTGCGTGAAATGCTTCACAGAATATACTGTAAAATGAATTGACTGTGTATCTTGTGGTCAAAACATGTTAGCCCTTGCTCTGCTCAAACCTCTGCTAGTCCTTGACTGCCACATTTGCTTATGCCTATTACAACTGACAGTGTTATAGACCCTTGAGATATTTCAGCATTGCAGGTTCTGTATCAAAGATAAGAGTATGTTATATGTATAAGAAACTCCAGTATAGAGCATAGAAAATCAATTATGTCAATCCTAACCTTATTCCACTGTGATACCAGTTTAGCAAACAGCGGGAATAATCTTTCCCCATTTACCCTGTCAGACCCTTAAAGCATTGTGAAGGCACCTATTACTATCCACTCTGTTTCACTGAAATGTTGTGATCGCAAACTAACAGCTACTGCAGATGAGCTCTCTCTCTCTCGCTCTGCTATCTTGTCTTTTGAGCATTCAGCAGAGAAATTTTATTAAACTCAGGTACTTCATGAGAAGTACCGGGATTAATAGTGTTAATCTGCGTTGATGGTTGAACCAAATGTGTCTTATTGATGGGAGCACAGAACATCTGGATTGCAGTACTGTTGTGAGTGGTGGGAACTCATTCTGGTTGACCTGAAGCCATTAGGAAGCTTTCCACGGAGATAATGACTCCATTCAGCCAAACGTCCATCAAGTCCGAATAGCAGAGCGCTTCAAGCACAGGAGGAAAAAGAAGGCCATTTCTGGCACGGTATCTCTGTCTTGCTGTGTTGGCAAGAGACTCAGAAGTGAAATGATAATGAATGGCCCTGGGAAATGAATGTATTCTAGGAACATCCTAACATGTGGTTAGAGCACTCCCTCGCAAGCGAGAGGACGTGGGTTCGATTCCCATGCAGGCAGGGTGAAACGTTGAGCTAATTTCCTTACTCCACACACAACCTTCCGTTCACCTAGCAGCGAGAATAGGAGCTCGCTTATTAGTTGATTAGTGGCTCGCTTTTCCGGGAGTAATAATTCCTTTTTAAAAAAAAACTAACTTAGTCCCTCGATCCACGACTGTCTGCGTGGACACTGCTGTGTGCAATTGGCTGCCGCGTTCCGCCCTTAAAACACAATACAGTTTACAGTGGCTTCTGTGAAGCGCTTTGAGACGTCTCAAAGACGTATTAAGGCGCTGTATCAAATGCAAGCGTTACGGAATTTATTGCGGATCTCTTACCTGTCCACGCTGATCACACACAGGGTCATGATGGAGGCCGTACAACAGGTGACATCCATGGAGATGAATATGTTACAGAAAATCCTCCCAAACAGCCACCGGCCCCCGGTCAGGTCGGTCACGATAACGAAAGGCATGACAGCAGTGGCCACCGACAGATCAGCCACGGCCAACGACACCAGCAGGTAGTTGGAGGGCTGTCTGAGTTTCTTGACCACGCACACGGAAATCACCAGCAGAGTGTTGCCCATCACCGTGCCAGCCACGATGAGGCTCAGGACTATCCCAATGAGCACTTTCTCCGAGCCGCTGAAGTTATGGTTCTTCAACCCATCTTGGTCGCGCTCTCCGCTGTCGCTGCTGTTGTCAGGATAAAATCTCAACGCTTCCATCTCCATATCCTCAAGGTGAAGATCCCAGGAACCAGAGGACATATCTCGTCTCCGACGCCACAGTTCAAGGAGGGCGCTGGAAGGGAAGTTTCCCCTTGGGATACACTGGCCCCATGGAACTGACATGAAATGGACAAACTTGTCCAATTCACGGAGCCAGAAAGGGACAGAGAGGGAGAGAGGTGTGGAGGGCGAGAGAGAAAAACATAACACAGAACACAAATACACAGGAGGCTGAAATTGGCCAAATAACTGCATCAAATTCACACCATATATATATACACACACACCTAGATACCAAACATATAACAGGAACTACAATTGACAAGGTCGTTGCAGCATTATTCAAGACGCTCAGACTTTGAATAGAGGGAGAGAGAGAGAGAGAGACAACAACAAATTACATTTGTATAGCGTCTTTCACGTCAGGAAGAGAGAGATAGAGAGGGAAAGAGTGACAGAGAGGGACGCGCATACACACACACACACACACACACTGAGTGAGCAGGAAAGACAAACGGATCTTTGAAAAGCCCGACAACGAGACTGCAAGTCTTTTTTTCAAAAAAAAAACAAAGTGGACGTCATGAGCTGTTTCAGTGTGTGTCAGATGCACTTGAGCAGATAAAGCAAAGCCAAGCGATCACTTGTTTCAGAGGAGCTTCAGGCAGCAAGCGATGGAGTCGAGCGAGTGGAAAGTCATTGCACTTTGCCTGCCTGCCTGCCTGCCTGCCATGCCAGGCTCAGCTCCTTCACATTTTGGGATGAACGCTATTCAACACACCGCAAGCCAAGCTAACTAACTCCTTGTGGCCCGGTTGGTCCCTTTAACACTCGAGCACCAAACTGGCTCCTCTTGCTGCTCCTCGCTCACCATCTGTTTCAGTCGAGTTTGTCATTTGTTCGGTTCGAAAATAACACTTGCAAAACGCCCTCTGCTCACATCCAAAACGTGCATTTCCTTAAAAATATCACACGTACACATAACCTGACAATACTTCCTCTTCCCACAAATAAAATAGGTCGTTCACTTCATGGCTATTTGCGGGGACATCACTGTGCGCATATTGGTTGCCGCGTTTCTCCTACAATTACCCAGTCACTGCACCACACAGTAAATGCGATGCGCTTTGAGACATCCTCCAAAAGGCCCCAGACAGTAACAACAACAACGAGTGACATTTACACGGCGCCTTTCACGTCCGGAGGACATCCCACGGTGCTGGACAGTCAGGGATCCACACCCGAGCTGGTGGTTGGTATCAGAGTGGGATGGAGGACGGGGAAGGTAGGGGTAGGAGGGTGACTGAAGGCAAGGTCGGAAAAGAAGGTCTTGAGACAGGACTGGAAGGAGGCAATGGAGGGGCTGAGGCAGAGGGACTCAAGGATGGAGTTCCACAGGATGGAGGAGCAGAAAGGCGGAAGGCCCGACTGCCGATAGTGGAGAGGGCAGGGCAGGGGTCGTGGAGCTTGCCAGTGCTTGCAGAGCGGAAGGAGCGGGCAGGTTGGTGAAACTTGAATAGGTGGCAGAGGTAGGGAGGAGTACGGCCATGGGGGGGCTTTAAAGATAACTGTAAAGGTAACTACATAACGGCAAGCGAACTGCAATCCTGTGAACGGAGAGGCGATAGCCTTGAGTTCGAAAGAAATTATGACAGCAACAATAATCATTGCATTTGATATAGCGCCTTATCACGTCGTCGAGACTTCTTAAAGCACTTCACAGCATGCACTGTATAGTGTAGCGACTGTGTGTTTTGTGGGCAAAACTCGGCAGCCAATTGTGCACAGCGACGTCCCACAAACAGTCGTGGATTGCGTGACCAAATTATTATTACTAAGCACCTTAGCACAGCCCATAAACCCGTCTCCCAACGCTGCAACACACAACACCCTATTAAAACCTCTCAGACGCACAGACTGATTTGGGTGAATGATTTCATTTCAGGTGAGGGGACTGTGTCTTTAAGGGCTGAGTTTGTAAAAGTGTAGAACGAGAGACAGCGATGAATAAACTCGGATCTAAGAGGAAGGGAAATCTGATTAGTTCTGCTGTCCCTCAGAGAGGGAGCCTGAGAATATAGGCAAAGAAAATAGGTCAGACTCCCAAACCCTCAAACACCGGATGCTCTCACGAAATGTTGTTCCCCTTCGTGCTTGTTTTATTCATGAACACGATTGAATGGAACACGGAGCTGAAACCCAGGTCTCTGCGCGGCTCTCTGCGTGCGTGTTTTTTTTATATATAAAGTCAGCCGGGTGTCTGACACACGCGGAAACCCATCTCCGTGCTTAAGAGTCTCCAGATCAAACTGAGAATTCCTTGCGTCCCACCTACACCTAGGCGTAGGAGGGAACCCGCGGTTGTTAGCTGATTGGCGGAATGCTTTCCGAGGGTAATAATCCCTCCAAAAAAAAACAAAAAAACATTTGGTCACTCAGTCCGCGACCGTTTGTGGGACACTGCCGTATGCAATTGGCTGCCACAAAACGCACAGTCACCACACTTTCCAGTATAGTGCTTTGAGCGCGAGATGGACAATTTTAACTGCAGAAAGGGGGGGGGGGGGTGGTGGGTGTGTGGGCACCATCTGCTGCTCTCTGCCTAATTTTCTATCGTTGTGTTTGATCACAGAATCAGTGGATCCTCAGTGGAAGCGACCATTAATATTGCAGAGTTAATGTAATCTTATCCTGAATTATTTATCTTAATAACCTTAAACTGGCTGCTGCGTTCTGCCCACAAAATGCAGAGTATACTGTAAATTGTAGTGACTGCGTATTTTGTAAGGTAAAACACGGCAGCCAAATTGCGCCCAGCTGAGCCCCCACAAACAGCTGTGAACCGACCGACCGATTTATTTGTCGAGTTGTCAAATTTCAGTTGGGCATAAAGATTTTGGTTCGACTCCAAACTCAGTCACAGAGAACGGGACTGCCATTACAACAATTTGTGCACTCTGTCAAATATGGACACGAAGATAAGGGTTGACTTGAGCCAGAACTAAATATAGCAAGCACTTTAAAACTGAAGCTGGCTGCTTCCGGAGTAAAGAGAGAAAGTACTTTATTCCTTATCAGCCTGATTGACCTCTGATATCAGTTATTATATTCATTCACAAATGCACACTCTGGAACAGCGATAGAGCCCTTTTGTGCGACGGTCTATGACATTAATGCTGTTCTAATGTGAAGTATCCCAACTTCTAACTCATACACCCAATCTTCCTGCTCAGAATCAAGCACTCACACCACCCAATAATGGGCCAGAAAGTGACAGATTCCCGCCCCACTTTGAGGAGTTGAGTCATCCATCCTAATCATAATAATAATCCCTGCATTTGATATAGTGCCTTATCACGTCTCAAAGGGATCCACAGAATATACTGTAAAGTACAGTGACCGTGTATTTTGTGGGCGAAACGCGGCAGCCAATTTAGTGACCAAATTATGATTTTTTGTTAAAAAAGGGGATTATTGCCTCCGGAAAATCGATCCGACAATCGACTAACAACTAGTAGGTTCCTACTACTGCTGGGTAAACAGAGGCGCGTGTGTGGAGTAAGGAAAATGTTTCGCCCTGCCCGCCCGGGAATTGAACCCGGGTCCTCTCGCTTGGGAGGCGAGTGCTCTAACCACTGAGCGACAGGACTCCACAGAAGCTGCCACACTGCGTGGACCCCACGTTCAATACTCAACCGCGGGCTGTGGAAGCAGCAAATGTGAATCAGGATGTTGAGAGCAAAGAACAGCACCATTTGCAACCATGAGACATGCTAGGCTGGGGGAACTCTTCGGTCTTGAGAGAAGGGAGAAGGTGACCGTAAGCGTGGTCGAAGAGGAAGGTTCGCACTCGTGATCTAAAAGAGGGGAAGGAGGGGCCAAGGCAGAGGGATTGGGGGAAGAGAGTTCCAAACCTTCGGAGCGTAGTGGCTGGCGATGGTGGAGCGGAGGGGATGAGAGACCAGCTGGAGGCTAGAGCCAGATTTTAAGTCAACATCCCAACTAGGCTGTTGTGTAAAACAGAGACGGTAAAACACCATTCCGCTCCCAACAAGCACGACCGCAAAGTTCACGTCAGAGCTACGTTTATTTCACACCTTTAGACAGTCCCTTACAGTACAGCAAATCACCCCACTAGACACACGTACATCCACACCACAAAGCACAAGTCGCGTTTAATACAAAGCGTACAATCGCAAAGGAAACGTGAGCTCAATCTCAGCTCCTCATCGCTCCCCGCTCAGCTTTCGTTCATCAGGCCGATAGCAGTAGTGTTCGGTTTTGTTGCTGATTCCAAATGGCTGTGGTTTCACCTCCCCTCCCTCCCTAAAGCCCTACCTTAAGGGCTGATCAATAAAGCAATGAGTGACCCAGATAAAGAACCATACCCTGACCTTAAGAACATAAGAATTTGCTAGATGAAAGAAGACCAAAGGTCCATCCAATTCACCTTCCACCATCCCGGCAGTCGCTTGACACGTTGTGTCTCAAACTACAGTATATACTGTAATCCGTGGAAGAGGGTTGGTTCATTGTTAATACCCAAAGAGCTCAAAACTTGCAACTACAACATATGACAAGCAATAGGGGTTTTGATAGAGTAGATAAACTGTTTCCTCTGGCGGGCGGGTGGGTCATTAATCAGAGGACACAGGTTTAAGATAATTGGCAAAAGAACCTGAGGGGAAGACGGGGAGAAGTTTTTTTTTACTTTAGAGAGTTGTTACCATCTGGAATGCACCGCCTGGAAGCAGATTTAATGATAGCTTTCAAGAAGGAATTGGATAGGTTATAGGCTAAGAACTGGGCGAGTGGAACTAGTTGGTAGCTCTTTCAAAGAGCCAGCAGATTTACTCTGCCTCCCATATGCAAGTTATTATGGCTTCACTCTTCCTGGGAAGCCGAATGCCCTTGCAATCCAACAATTGGAAAACCGCTTATCACGGCATTACTGTATTATGAAAATCAGAGGGAAGGTAGAGCTAAACTGGACCGATGCCAACAATCCAGTCTTCCCATTACGTCTTGCAAAAAAAGTAAGTTGATTTGGTTGGTGCAAACCCCTGTATTCCTGTCCACACTCTCTCACACACACCATCGCTGATGTAATCCACGCTTTCTTTGGACTCTCATAAGGAACTAAACACACTTTACCACACTAGTCCCTCTCACCATCTACTCTCTCTCCCTGTCTACTCACAACTCATTCTTGATTCAGGAGTCCAGGTAGAATGTCCATTACTGTGAAGATCCATCCGGGATTTTAAATGGCCGGCGAGGATAGGGCGAAATCCTGGGAATATCTTGGGAAAGGGCTGAGGAGAATTCTGCAGCACTCCCCATTGGGGTTCGGAGTCCAAAGAAGCCAATTCCATCTTCCATGCCCTCACAGAGTGAATGATCAACATGGCACATTGTGGCATCTCCTCCATCTGATGACCCAATCCCACCCCCAACCCCCACTCCCCCCATTTGCCTAGAAACAGAAAAGGCAACACATCAGTCAGATGCCCATTGCTTAGTTGCATTGCAAGGCTGAGTTGGAAGCCTTATAACAATATAATAATAATAATAATCCTTGCATTTGATCATGTCTTCGAGACGTCTCAAAGCGCTTCACAGAATATACTGCAATTGACAGCACATTTTGTGGGCGTCTCATCCAAAGGATAGTGTCTCTGACAATAATAATAATAATAATAATCCTTGCATTTGATATAGCGCTTTTCACGTCGGGAGGACGTCCCAAAGCGCTTCACAGAACACACTGTAAAGTGAATTGACTGTATATTTGTGGGCGAACGCGGCAGCCAATTGCGCACAGCAATGTCCCACAAACAGTCGTAGATTGAAAATGACCAATTTAATTATTGTTTTTAGTTTTGGAGGGATTATTATTAGGCTCTGTGTGGAGTAAGGAAACTTGACCGAGGTTTCGCCCTCTGCCTGGAATTGAACTCAGGTCTCTCACTTGCAAAGCGAGTGCTCTAACCACTGAGCTACAGGACTCCATCAGACAATGAGGTGTTCCCCCCAGCGATGTGTTGCAGTGTCAGTCTGGACTGCGAGCTCAAAGTCCTTCCGACTCAGAGGCGAGAGCGCTAACGGTTGAGCTGGTTCGAGAGGGAGAGGGGATGAATTCAAGACTGTGATTTAGGGGAGTAAGAGTACAGGTTTGGAAAATGTGTGCGCGCTGTACGCCTTTTGTCTACATACTCACTCCACGAGCTGTGCATTTTCAGGGTGTGATTTGAAAGTACAGAAAAACTGGCTGGAATCGGGAAGAGAGAAAAACATTTAGAAAAAATGAAACAGGAACAATAATAATAATAATCCTTGCATTTGATATAGCACCTCAACACGTTTTCAAGACGTCTCAAAGCTTCCCAGTATATACTATAAAGGGAACCGACTGTATGTTTTGTGAGCGAAACGCGGCAGCCAATTGCGCACGGCAGTGCCCCGTGAACAGTCGTGGATTGAGTGACCAATCTTACTTTCTTAAATTATCACTACACTTGACCATTGCAAAGCTCTCCAAGATACTACAACACCTAAGGTGCCACAGCTTAAAGATTACGGCGAGCGAGACAATGCCTCTCACCTTGTGGTCGCCCATGCAGACCTCGGATCCCATCAGATCGTACATATGGTTTCCCTGCAAGAGAATGTCACGATTTACAGTCTGACATCGCTATCAACTCTCCACCGCCAGAGGGCACAGTGCTTTAGCAGCTCTGCACTCTCAGGTCAACCACAGCACCCGTTAGAAGCTCCCTCTCTACTGCTCCATCCAGTGCCCCAGTTTAAGAAGAGCATGGGGTAGAAGCAGAGTATAGCCGGGAACCTCATTATAATGAACAAACCCCCGGTTTTAACGATCCTAAACCCTCTTATCATGAACACACTCATATAACCATCTTTACTGCAGGCCACAAGGGACTTCTTATCGTGAGGTTCGACTGTAAAACAAGGGGTGGTTTCAGGGCTCAACTGGTTCCGACCTCCTTCGTGTCCCGCGTGCCCTCCGCTCCCCCATTGGCAGTTGCGCTTTCAGCCATTGCGCCCAGAGAATCTGGAACTCTCTCCCTCGCCCTCTTCCTTCCCCTTCTTCAAGTCGCGCCTGAAGACCTTCCTCTTCGACCGACCGTGCCTACGGTGAACTTCCCCTCTCCCCCCGGCTCGGTGTGGTGCTCCACCACCTGTCAAGCGCTCTGGGGCGCTATCATGTGTGATGGGGCGCTGTGTAAATGCAAGTCGTCGCTGTTGCTGAGTGTGCTGTACCTTTGCGACGATTTCGTTGGCTGACGGAGACATGAGGATGCGATCACACCAGGCCGGACAGCGGGTGTTTGAGTATAGCGTTCCTTCAGTGGAGACCTCGCTGTAGGGGTAGCTGGAGGAGAAGCAACAACAACAACACGTCAGAGCTTCGAGACCTCTCCTACCACACAGAATCTTCATCTGGAGTCCTGTAGCTCAGTGGTTAGAGGACTCGCGCTGTATCAAAAATGCAAGGATTACTATCCTCGCACTTGACATAACGCAACATCAAAAGGTCTCGCAGCACTTTACGGGCAATTGCTGTCAAACACGGGAACTTTTTAAAAATGCTGCAGATAGGCATATATTGTAAAGTGTAGTGACCGTGTATTCTGTGGGCAAAACGCACAAACCAATTGCGCACAGCAGCGTCCCACAAACAGTCGTGGATTAAGCGGAGTAACAGCTTTTTTTTTGTCTCTAAATCGCCAAGTACCTGGGTGGGAAGTGAATGTCCAGCTCACAGATTTTGTCACTGAAACTTAGCAGCTCCTTGTCGAACTCTAAAAGCTAAGAAGAGATGAAGCGTTAATGGGAAGTCGGGACTTCAGCCCCTCTGCCCCCACCCTTTGGAACTCCATCCCACAGTCCCTCCGTCTCGCTCCCCTTCATTGCCTCCTTCAAGGCCCGTCTCAAGATCCTCCTCTTCAACCGAGCCTTCGGCCACCCTGCTACACCTATCCCTCGTGCTATCACCCCTCCTGATCCCAAACCCCAGCTTAGGTCCAAATCCCTGGCTGTCTAGCGACTTGGACATCCTCCCAATGTGAAAGGCGCTGTGTATATGTAATTTGTTGTTGTTAATATGGTGGTATGGCCAAGAATCTGATTTAATCAGTTTAGCAAGCGAGGCTGAGTTAGGTTTACATACAGCTTTCCCATTGTTCTCCCGGAAAACATCCTGGTCAAAGTACTCAAAGGTTTCGATTCAATCCTAAGCAGAACCTGTTGAGGAAAGACAAAGGGAGGGACGAAAATATAATAACAGCTTATCGTATCTTCGAGATGTCTAACAGCGCTTCACAGGATATACTGTAATGTGGATTGTGTGGACTGTATATTTTGTGAGCGAAACGCGGCAGCCACTTGCACACAGCAGTGTCCCACAACCCGCCCTGAAGTGAGCGACCAATTTTTATTTGGGGGGAATATTGACCAGGAAACCGGGAGCGAGAGAAAAAGAAACATCAATCTCTTTTCGACCAGCGCCGCACCCCGAACGTGCACCCAAAAAGGGAGCTCGTTTTTAGTCCCGACCTAGGGACTTGGAATCATGTAAGCTTCTGATTCAGAGGTGTGTGTGAGAGAGAGAGAGAGAGAGAGAGCGCGTGCGCTACCACTGAGCCAGGCTGACACACGACCCGCGGACATCGACAGCAAACCCTCCAAAGCCTCTGCTGACACCCGTACCTTGCGATTGTTGTCCCTCTCCTGAAAGATGAGCTTCTTCACGTCGCCGGGCTCAGTGTTGTGTACAATGGCGGGCTCCATCGTGGCTCTGCTGCAGAGGGTCTGGAGTCAAAGGAAGGCAGGTGAACCGGCTTGTAAAACTAACCCACAACGACAACTTGCATTTACACAGCGCCCTTCACAAGGTGGGCTTGGGATTGCCATTTTGAACCAATCTCACGCCCACCCACCCTCCTGACCCCAACACCCAGCTTGTGTCCAAAACCCCCCCCTCCACCCCGACTGTCCAGCGCTCTGGGGCATCCTTCCGATGTGAAGGGCACTCGCTGTACACGTGTCATTTGTTATCGTCGTCATTGAACTCCATTAGTTACCACAGGTAACCTCCTTGCCCTCCATATAGCGCCTTATCACACCTTACCTTAATTTCAACACAATAAAATAATAATAATTTGTCACTCGACATGACTGTTTGTGGGACGCTGCTGTGCGCAATTGGCTGCCGCGTTTCGCCCACAAAATGTACAGTCACTACACTTTACAGTAAATTCTGTGAAGCGCTTTGAGACGTCTCGAAGATGTGATAAGGCGCTGCGTGAAATGCTTCACAGAATATACTGTAAAATGAATTGACTGTGTATCTTGTGGTCAAAACATGTTAGCCCTTGCTCTGCTCAAACCTCTGCTAGTCCTTGACTGCCACATTTGCTTATGCCTATTACAACTGACAGTGTTATAGACCCTTGAGATATTTCAGCATTGCAGGTTCTGTATCAAAGATAAGAGTATGTTATATGTATAAGAAACTCCAGTATAGAGCATAGAAAATCAATTATGTCAATCCTAACCTTATTCCACTGTGATACCAGTTTAGCAAACAGCGGGAATAATCTTTCCCCATTTACCCTGTCAGACCCTTAAAGCATTGTGAAGGCACCTATTACTATCCACTCTGTTTCACTGAAATGTTGTGATCGCAAACTAACAGCTACTGCAGATGAGCTCTCTCTCTCTCGCTCTGCTATCTTGTCTTTTGAGCATTCAGCAGAGAAATTTTATTAAACTCAGGTACTTCATGAGAAGTACCGGGATTAATAGTGTTAATCTGCGTTGATGGTTGAACCAAATGTGTCTTATTGATGGGAGCACAGAACATCTGGATTGCAGTACTGTTGTGAGTGGTGGGAACTCATTCTGGTTGACCTGAAGCCATTAGGAAGCTTTCCACGGAGATAATGACTCCATTCAGCCAAACGTCCATCAAGTCCGAATAGCAGAGCGCTTCAAGCACAGGAGGAAAAAGAAGGCCATTTCTGGCACGGTATCTCTGTCTTGCTGTGTTGGCAAGAGACTCAGAAGTGAAATGATAATGAATGGCCCTGGGAAATGAATGTATTCTAGGAACATCCTAACATGTGGTTAGAGCACTCCCTCGCAAGCGAGAGGACGTGGGTTCGATTCCCATGCAGGCAGGGTGAAACGTTGAGCTAATTTCCTTACTCCACACACAACCTTCCGTTCACCTAGCAGCGAGAATAGGAGCTCGCTTATTAGTTGATTAGTGGCTCGCTTTTCCGGGAGTAATAATTCCTTTTCAAAAAAAAACTAACTTAGTCCCTCGATCCACGACTGTCTGCGTGGACACTGCTGTGTGCAATTGGCTGCCGCGTTCCGCCCTTAAAACACAATACAGTTTACAGTGGCTTCTGTGAAGCGCTTTGAGACGTCTCAAAGACGTATTAAGGCGCTGTATCAAATGCAAGCGTTACGGAATTTATTGCGGATCTCTTACCTGTCCACGCTGATCACACACAGGGTCATGATGGAGGCCGTACAACAGGTGACATCCATGGAGATGAATATGTTACAGAAAATCCTCCCAAACAGCCACCGGCCCCCGGTCAGGTCGGTCACGATAACGAAAGGCATGACAGCAGTGGCCACCGACAGATCAGCCACGGCCAACGACACCAGCAGGTAGTTGGAGGGCTGTCTGAGTTTCTTGACCACGCACACGGAAATCACCAGCAGAGTGTTGCCCATCACCGTGCCAGCCACGATGAGGCTCAGGACTATCCCAATGAGCACTTTCTCCGAGCCGCTGAAGTTATGGTTCTTCAACCCATCTTGGTCGCGCTCTCCGCTGTCGCTGCTGTTGTCAGGATAAAATCTCAACGCTTCCATCTCCATATCCTCAAGGTGAAGATCCCAGGAACCAGAGGACATATCTCGTCTCCGACGCCACAGTTCAAGGAGGGCGCTGGAAGGGAAGTTTCCCCTTGGGATACACTGGCCCCATGGAACTGACATGAAATGGACAAACTTGTCCAATTCACGGAGCCAGAAAGGGACAGAGAGGGAGAGAGGTGTGGAGGGCGAGAGAGAAAAACATAACACAGAACACAAATACACAGGAGGCTGAAATTGGCCAAATAACTGCATCAAATTCACACCATATATATATACACACACACCTAGATACCAAACATATAACAGGAACTACAATTGACAAGGTCGTTGCAGCATTATTCAAGACGCTCAGACTTTGAATAGAGGGAGAGAGAGAGAGAGAGACAACAACAAATTACATTTGTATAGCGTCTTTCACGTCAGGAAGAGAGAGATAGAGAGGGAAAGAGTGACAGAGAGGGACGCGCATACACACACACACACACACACACTGAGTGAGCAGGAAAGACAAACGGATCTTTGAAAAGCCCGACAACGAGACTGCAAGTCTTTTTTTCAAAAAAAAAACAAAGTGGACGTCATGAGCTGTTTCAGTGTGTGTCAGATGCACTTGAGCAGATAAAGCAAAGCCAAGCGATCACTTGTTTCAGAGGAGCTTCAGGCAGCAAGCGATGGAGTCGAGCGAGTGGAAAGTCATTGCACTTTGCCTGCCTGCCTGCCTGCCTGCCATGCCAGGCTCAGCTCCTTCACATTTTGGGATGAACGCTATTCAACACACCGCAAGCCAAGCTAACTAACTCCTTGTGGCCCGGTTGGTCCCTTTAACACTCGAGCACCAAACTGGCTCCTCTTGCTGCTCCTCGCTCACCATCTGTTTCAGTCGAGTTTGTCATTTGTTCGGTTCGAAAATAACACTTGCAAAACGCCCTCTGCTCACATCCAAAACGTGCATTTCCTTAAAAATATCACACGTACACATAACCTGACAATACTTCCTCTTCCCACAAATAAAATAGGTCGTTCACTTCATGGCTATTTGCGGGGACATCACTGTGCGCATATTGGTTGCCGCGTTTCTCCTACAATTACCCAGTCACTGCACCACACAGTAAATGCGATGCGCTTTGAGACATCCTCCAAAAGGCCCCAGACAGTAACAACAACAACGAGTGACATTTACACGGCGCCTTTCACGTCCGGAGGACATCCCACGGTGCTGGACAGTCAGGGATCCACACCCGAGCTGGTGGTTGGTATCAGAGTGGGATGGAGGACGGGGAAGGTAGGGGTAGGAGGGTGACTGAAGGCAAGGTCGGAAAAGAAGGTCTTGAGACAGGACTGGAAGGAGGCAATGGAGGGGCTGAGGCAGAGGGACTCAAGGATGGAGTTCCACAGGATGGAGGAGCAGAAAGGCGGAAGGCCCGACTGCCGATAGTGGAGAGGGCAGGGCAGGGGTCGTGGAGCTTGCCAGTGCTTGCAGAGCGGAAGGAGCGGGCAGGTTGGTGAAACTTGAATAGGTGGCAGAGGTAGGGAGGAGTACGGCCATGGGGGGGCTTTAAAGATAACTGTAAAGGTAACTACATAACGGCAAGCGAACTGCAATCCTGTGAACGGAGAGGCGATAGCCTTGAGTTCGAAAGAAATTATGACAGCAACAATAATCATTGCATTTGATATAGCGCCTTATCACGTCGTCGAGACTTCTTAAAGCACTTCACAGCATGCACTGTATAGTGTAGCGACTGTGTGTTTTGTGGGCAAAACTCGGCAGCCAATTGTGCACAGCGACGTCCCACAAACAGTCGTGGATTGCGTGACCAAATTATTATTACTAAGCACCTTAGCACAGCCCATAAACCCGTCTCCCAACGCTGCAACACACAACACCCTATTAAAACCTCTCAGACGCACAGACTGATTTGGGTGAATGATTTCATTTCAGGTGAGGGGACTGTGTCTTTAAGGGCTGAGTTTGTAAAAGTGTAGAACGAGAGACAGCGATGAATAAACTCGGATCTAAGAGGAAGGGAAATCTGATTAGTTCTGCTGTCCCTCAGAGAGGGAGCCTGAGAATATAGGCAAAGAAAATAGGTCAGACTCCCAAACCCTCAAACACCGGATGCTCTCACGAAATGTTGTTCCCCTTCGTGCTTGTTTTATTCATGAACACGATTGAATGGAACACGGAGCTGAAACCCAGGTCTCTGCGCGGCTCTCTGCGTGCGTGTTTTTTTTATATATAAAGTCAGCCGGGTGTCTGACACACGCGGAAACCCATCTCCGTGCTTAAGAGTCTCCAGATCAAACTGAGAATTCCTTGCGTCCCACCTACACCTAGGCGTAGGAGGGAACCCGCGGTTGTTAGCTGATTGGCGGAATGCTTTCCGAGGGTAATAATCCCTCCAAAAAAAAAAAACATTTGGTCACTCAGTCCGCGACCGTTTGTGGGACACTGCCGTATGCAATTGGCTGCCACAAAACGCACAGTCACCACACTTTCCAGTATAGCGCTTTGAGCGAGAAATGGGCAATTTTAACTGCAGAAAGAGGGGGGGGGGGGGTGGTGGGTACCATCTGCTGCTCTCTGCCTAATTTTCTATCGTTGTGTTTGATCACAGAATCAGTGGATCCTCAGTGGAAGCGACCATTAATATTGCAGAGTTAATGTAATCTTATCCTGAATTATTTATCTTAATAACCTTAAACTGGCTGCTGCGTTCTGCCCACAAAATGCAGAGTATACTGTAAATTGTAGTGACTGCGTATTTTGTAAGGTAAAACACGGCAGCCAAATTGCGCCCAGCTGAGCCCCCACAAACAGCTGTGAACCGACCGACCGATTTATTTGTCGAGTTGTCAAATTTCAGTTGGGCATAAAGATTTTGGTTCGACTCCAAACTCAGTCACAGAGAACGGGACTGCCATTACAACAATTTGTGCACTCTGTCAAATATGGACACGAAGATAAGGGTTGACTTGAGCCAGAACTAAATATAGCAAGCACTTTAAAACTGAAGCTGGCTGCTTCCGGAGTAAAGAGAGAAAGTACTTTATTCCTTATCAGCCTGATTGACCTCTGATATCAGTTATTATATTCATTCACAAATGCACACTCTGGAACAGCGATAGAGCCCTTTTGTGCGACAGTCTATGACATTAATGCTGTTCTAATGTGAAGTATCCCAACTTCTAACTCATACACCCAATCTTCCTGCTCAGAATCAAGCACTCACACCACCCAATAATGGGCCAGAAAGTGACAGATTCCCGCCCCACTTTGAGGAGTTGAGTCATCCATCCTAATCATAATAATAATCCCTGCATTTGATATAGTGCCTTATCACGTCTCAAAGGGATCCACAGAATATACTGTAAAGTACAGTGACCGTGTATTTTGTGGGCGAAACGCGGCAGCCAATTTAGTGACCAAATTATGATTTTTTGTTAAAAAAGGGGATTATTGCCTCCGGAAAATCGATCCGACAATCGACTAACAACTAGTAGGTTCCTACTACTGCTGGGTAAACAGAGGCGCGTGTGTGGAGTAAGGAAAATGTTTCGCCCTGCCCGCCCGGGAATTGAACCCGGGTCCTCTCGCTTGGGAGGCGAGTGCTCTAACCACTGAGCGACAGGACTCCACAGAAGCTGCCACACTGCGTGGACCCCACGTTCAATACTCAACCGCGGGCTGTGGAAGCAGCAAATGTGAATCAGGGATGTTGAGAGCAAAGAACAGCACCATTTGCAACCATGAGACATGCTAGGCTGGGGGAACTCTTCGGTCTTGAGAGAAGGGAGAAGGTGACCGTAAGCGTGGTCGAAGAGGAAGGTTCGCACTCGTGATCTAAAAGAGGGGAAGGAGGGGCCAAGGCAGAGGGATTGGGGGAAGAGAGTTCCAAACCTTCGGAGCGTAGTGGCTGGCGATGGTGGAGCGGAGGGGATGAGAGACCAGCTGGAGGCTAGAGCCAGATTTTAAGTCAACATCCCAACTAGGCTGTTGTGTAAAACAGAGACGGTAAAACACCATTCCGCTCCCAACAAGCACGACCGCAAAGTTCACGTCAGAGCTACGTTTATTTCACACCTTTAGACAGTCCCTTACAGTACAGCAAATCACCCCACTAGACACACGTACATCCACACCACAAAGCACAAGTCGCGTTTAATACAAAGCGTACAATCGCAAAGGAAACGTGAGCTCAATCTCAGCTCCTCATCGCTCCCCGCTCAGCTTTCGTTCATCAGGCCGATAGCAGTAGTGTTCGGTTTTGTTGCTGATTCCAAATGGCTGTGGTTTCACCTCCCCTCCCTCCCTAAAGCCCTACCTTAAGGGCTGATCAATAAAGCAATGAGTGACCCAGATAAAGAACCATACCCTGACCTTAAGAACATAAGAATTTGCTAGATGAAAGAAGACCAAAGGTCCATCCAATTCACCTTCCACCATCCCGGCAGTCGTTGACGTGTTGTGTCTCAAACTACAGTATATACTGTAATCCGTGGAAGAGGGTTGGTCCATTGTTAATACCCAAAGAGCTCAAAACTTGCAACTACAACATATGACAAGCAATAGGGGTTTTGATAGAGTAGATAAACTGTTTCCTCTGGCGGGCGGGTGGGTCATTAATCAGAGGACACAGGTTTAAGATAATTGGCAAAAGAACCTGAGGGGAAGACGGGGAGACATTTTTTTTTACTTTAGAGAGTTGTTACCATCTGGAATGCACCGCCTGATAGACTGCTGGAAGCAGATTTAATGATAGCTTTCAAGAAGGAATTGGATAGGTTATCGGCTAAGAACTGGGCGAGTGGAACTAGTTGGTAGCTCTTTCAAAGAGCCAGCAGATTTACTCTGCCTCCCATATGCAAGTTATTATGGCTTCACTCTTCCTGGGAAGCCGAATGCCCTTGCAATCCAACAATTGGAAAACCGCTTATCACGGCATTACTGTATTATGAAAATCAGAGGGAAGGTAGAGCTAAACTGGACCGATGCCAACAATCCAGTCTTCCCATTACGTCTTGCAAAAAAAGTAAGTTGATTTGGTTGGTGCAAACTCCTGTATTCCTGTCCACACTCTCTCACACACACCATTGCTGATGTAATCCACGCTTTCCTTGGACTCTCACAGCAAATAAGGAACTAAACACACTTTACCACACTAGTCCCTCTCACCATCTACTCTCTCTCCCTGTCTACTCACAACTCATTCTTGATTCAGGAGTCCAGGTAGAATGTCCATTACTGTGAAGATCCATCCGGGATTTTAAATGGCCGGCGAGGACAGGGCGAAATCCTGGGAATATCTTGGGAAAGGGCTGAGGAGAATTCTGCAGCACTCCCCATTGGGGTTCGGAGTCCAAAGAAGCCAATTCCATCTTCCATGCCCTCACAGAGTGAATGATCAACATGGCACATTGTGGCATCTCCTCCATCTGATGACCCAATCCCACCCCCAACCCCCACTCCCCCCATTTGCCTAGAAACAGAAAAGGCAACACATCAGTCAGGTGCCCATTGCTTAGTTGCATTGCAAGGCTGAGTTGGAAGCCTTATAACAATATAATAATAATAATAATCCTTGCACTTGATCATGTCTTCGAGACGTCTCAAAGCGCTTCACAGAATATACTGCAATTGACAGCACATTTTGTGGGCGTCTCATCCAAAGGATAGTGTCTCTGACAATAATAATAATAATAATAATCCTTGCATTTGATATAGCGCTTTTCACGTCGGGAGGACGTCCCAAAGCGCTTCACAGAACACACTGTAAAGTGAATTGACTGTATATTTGTGGGCGAACGCGGCAGCCAATTGCGCACAGCAATGTCCCACAAACAGTCGTAGATTGAAAATGACCAATTTAATTATTGTTTTTAGTTTTGGAGGGATTATTATTAGGCTCTGTGTGGAGTAAGGAAACTTGACCGAGGTTTCGCCCTCTGCCTGGAATTGAACTCAGGTCTCTCACTTGCAAAGCGAGTGCTCTAACCACTGAGCTACAGGACTCCATCAGACAATGAGGTGTTCCCCCCAGCGATGTGTTGCAGTGTCAGTCTGGACTGCGAGCTCAAAGTCCTTCCGACTCAGAGGCGAGAGCGCTAACGGTTGAGCTGGTTCGAGAGGGAGAGGGATGAATTCAAGACTGTGATTTAGGGGAGTAAGAGTGCAGGTTTGGAAAATGTGTGCGCGCTGTACGCCTTTTGTCTACATACTCACTCCACGAGCTGTGCATTTTCAGGGTGTGATTTGAAAGTACAGAAAAACTGGCTGGAATCGGGAAGAGAGAAAAACATTTAGAAAAAATGAAACAGGAAACAATAATAATAATAATCCTTGCATTTGATATAGCACCTCAACACGTTTTCAAGACGTCTCAAAGCTTCCCAGTATATACTATAAAGGGAACCGACTGTATGTTTTGTGAGCGAAACGCGGCAGCCAATTGCGCACGGCAGTGCCCCGTGAACAGTCGTGGATTGAGTGACCAATCTTACTTTCTTAAATTATCACTACACTTGACCATTGCAAAGCTCTCCAAGATACTACAACACCTAAGGTGCCACAGCTTAAAGATTACGGCGAGCGAGACAATGCCTCTCACCTTGTGGTCGCCCATGCAGACCTCGGATCCCATCAGATCGTACATATGGTTTCCCTGCAAGAGAATGTCACGATTTACAGTCTGACATCGCTATCAACTCTCCACCGCCAGAGGGCACAGTGCTTTAGCAGCTCTGCACTCTCAGGTCAACCACAGCACCCGTTAGAAGCTCCCTCTCTACTGCTCCATCCAGTGCCCCAGTTTAAGAAGAGCATGGGGTAGAAGCAGAGTATAGCCGGGAACCTCATTATAATGAACAAACCCCCGGTTTTAACGATCCTAAACCCTCTTATCATGAACACACTCATATAACCATCTTTACTGCAGGCCACAAGGGACTTCTTATCGTGAGGTTCGACTGTAAAACAAGGGGTGGTTTCAGGGCTCAACTGGTTCCGACCTCCTTCGTGTCCCGCGTGCCCTCCGCTCCCCCATTGGCAGTTGCGCTTTCAGCCATTGCGCCCAGAGAATCTGGAACTCTCTCCCTCGCCCTCTTCCTTCCCCTTCTTCAAGTCGCGCCTGAAGACCTTCCTCTTCGACCGACCGTGCCTACGGTGAACTTCCCCTCTCCCCCCGGCTCGGTGTGGTGCTCCACCACCTGTCAAGCGCTCTGGGGCGCTATCATGTGTGATGGGGCGCTGTGTAAATGCAAGTCGTCGCTGTTGCTGAGTGTGCTGTACCTTTGCGACGATTTCGTTGGCTGACGGAGACATGAGGATGCGATCACACCAGGCCGGACAGCGGGTGTTTGAGTATAGCGTTCCTTCAGTGGAGACCTCGCTGTAGGGGTAGCTGGAGGAGAAGCAACAACAACAACACGTCAGAGCTTCGAGACCTCTCCTACCACACAGAATCTTCATCTGGAGTCCTGTAGCTCAGTGGTTAGAGGACTCGCGCTGTATCAAAAATGCAAGGATTACTATCCTCGCACTTGACATAACGCAACATCAAAAGGTCTCGCAGCACTTTACGGGCAATTGCTGTCAAACACGGGAACTTTTTAAAAATGCTGCAGATAGGCATATATTGTAAAGTGTAGTGACCGTGTATTCTGTGGGCAAAACGCACAAACCAATTGCGCACAGCAGCGTCCCACAAACAGTCGTGGATTAAGCGGAGTAACAGCTTTTTTTTTGTCTCTAAATCGCCAAGTACCTGGGTGGGAAGTGAATGTCCAGCTCACAGATTTTGTCACTGAAACTTAGCAGCTCCTTGTCGAACTCTAAAAGCTAAGAAGAGATGAAGCGTTAATGGGAAGTCGGGACTTCAGCCCCTCTGCCCCCACCCTTTGGAACTCCATCCCACAGTCCCTCCGTCTCGCTCCCCTTCATTGCCTCCTTCAAGGCCCGTCTCAAGATCCTCCTCTTCAACCGAGCCTTCGGCCACCCTGCTACACCTATCCCTCGTGCTATCACCCCTCCTGATCCCAAACCCCAGCTTAGGTCCAAATCCCTGGCTGTCTAGCGACTTGGGACATCCTCCCAATGTGAAAGGCGCTGTGTATATGTAATTTGTTGTTGTTAATATGGTGGTATGGCCAAGAATCTGATTTAATCAGTTTAGCAAGCGAGGCTGAGTTAGGTTTACATACAGCTTTCCCATTGTTCTCCCGGAAAACATCCTGGTCAAAGTACTCAAAGGTTTTCGATTCAATCCTAAGCAGAACCTGTTGAGGAAAGACAAAGGGAGGGAGGAAAATATAATAACAGCTTATCGTATCTTCGAGATGTCTAACAGCGCTTCACAGGATATACTGTAATGTGGATTGTGTGGACTGTATATTTTGTGAGCGAAAAGCGGCAGCCACTTGCACACAGCAGTGTCCCACAACCCGCCCTGAAGTGAGCGACCAATTTTTATTTGGGGGGAATATTGACCAGGAAACCGGGAGCGAGAGAGAAAGAAACATCAATCTCTTTTCGACCAGCGCCGCACCCGAACGTGCACCCAAAAAGGGAGCTCGTTTTTAGTCCCGACCTAGGGACTTGGAATCATGTAAGCTTCTGATTCAGAGGTGTGTGTGAGAGAGAGAGAGAGCGTGCGCTACCACTGAGCCAGGCTGACACACGACCCGCGGACATCGACAGCAAACCCTCCAAAGCCTCTGCTGACACCCGTACCTTGCGATTGTTGTCCCTCTCCTGAAAGATGAGCTTCTTCACGTCGCCGGGCTCAGTGTTGTGTACAATGGCGGGCTCCATCGTGGCTCTGCTGCAGAGGGTCTGGAGTCAAAGGAAGGCAGGTGAACCGGCTTGTAAAACTAACCCACAACGACAACTTGCATTTACACAGCGCCCTTCACAAGGTGGGCTTGGGATTGCCATTTTGAACCAATCTCACGCCCACCCACCCTCCTGACCCCAACACCCAGCTTGTGTCCAAAACCCCCCCCTCCACCCCGACTGTCCAGCGCTCTGGGGCATCCTTCCGATGTGAAGGGCACTCGCTGTACACGTGTCATTTGTTGTCGTCGTCATTGAACTCCATTAGTTACCACAGGGCACCGGATGATTGTGTCAGACTTACCTCCACTACGCTCTTTGTATCCAGACGCACATTAAAGTCTCCAAATATAAAAAAGGGCACCTTTTCATACCGGGCATCCGTAATCCTGGGAAAACCAGACACAAAACGCTCAAGAGAGATATATGAGAGAAGTTGAAGACTAAGAACTCCCCTCAGCTCATTTAATCTCGGCTGGGTAGCCCACTCTCCCTCTGCACTCCCCTGCCAGCGCCAAGCAGTTTCTCAATAAAGTCTCGTGTCCTGACCTCAACCACCGTCTCGCCCACAAAATATAGTCAATTCACTTTACAGTATATTCTGTGAAGCGCTTTGAGACGTCGCAAAGACATAAGGCTTATATCAGTCACAAAGATTATTGTTATTGATCAACCGCCTAAGGTTTTCAGCTGAACTGAGGTCAAGGGATCTGCAGTACTGATGTTCTTCAGACGCCCAAGCCTATGTCCCTATCTGGGACTTTTACCTACCCCACCCCTACCTGCTCAGGATGTAACCCAGGGCCTTGTGTCTGTTCCCGGAGAAGATTGAGGGGCTGGTGGTCCAAGCTGCCAGGTTAGAGGCATCGTGGAAGAGATGGATATTCACCAGGTCGAGGACACTGCAGTAGAAGAAACAGTCACAATGAGAGAGAGCGAAAGAGAGAGAGAGAGAGAGAGAGAGACAGCTCAGTTAGAGGGGCTGGAGACATGGGGACATCAGGCCAACAGCATACAACTTGTTTAGTTTCTAATCTTGCTGCGCGCAATTGGCTGCCGCGTTTCAGACAATTTACAGTACATCATTTTACAGTGTATCCTGTGAAGAGCTTAGAGACGTCTTGAAGATGTGATAAGGCGCTATATCAGATGCGAGGATTATTATTATATTATCACTGTTATTATTAAACACACTGCAAATCGGGGAACATCGTAACTGAGAGCAATTCTGTCAATGCACAACGGGGTCAGAGACTTCCTGGGCAGCAACATTCAATCCCGCCACCCCCACACCCCCCCACACCCCCCTACCCAAACAAAGAACCAAATTGTTCCTACCAATCATTGATGTTCCACCTGGACCGGATATAGCCTTTCCGGGACCACTTGAACTGGGAGTTAAAGGAACAGTTTGTTGTTAAACTTGTCACCGCATCGCAGTTCTGACCTAGAGAGTACAAGAGGGAGCAAGCAGCTCGACTCCCATCACACCAGTCCTCGCCACTCGCTCCCTGTCGCTGAACGCGTCGCTTCAAGATCCTCACACTTGTTTTCAAATCTCTTCTTACACCTTTCTACCTCTCCGACCTGCTTAGTCACCCCCCAACCCACTACCCGCTGCCCCCGCTCGACTGGCTCCAGCCTCCTGCTTGTCCCTCGTGCCCTCCGTTCCACTATCGGCAGCCGTGCTTTCAGCCACTACGCCCCCAAATTTTGGAACTGTCTTCCTCTGTGCCTTGGCCCTTCCTACCCCATCTTCAGGTCGCACCTGAAGACCTCCCTCTTCGACCATGCCTACAGTCACCTCCTCTCTCCTGACTCGGTGTCGTGCTCCGCCACTGTCAAGCGCTCTGGGACGCTGTGATTGAGTGAGGGGGAATTGTGTAAATGCAAGTCGCTGTTGTTCTTACATCAGGCCAGAAGCTCTGTGGGAATCTCTCCTTCTCGATCATGCTGTTGGTCTCCAAATCGTCCACGTGCACCTCCTTCCCACATACCTCTTCGTACTTCTGAGCTGGAGAGGAATGAATAGGAGATCAACAACAACAACAACAACCATTTATACAGCGCCCCTCATGTGGGGTGGGGTCTTGGAACATTTAACAATAACAATACATTTGTATAGTCACGGCTTTCACGTCGGGAGGAGGTCCCAATGCGCTGGACAATCAGAGTTTCGGACCCGAGCTGGGGGTCAGGGTTGGGGCGGAAGGATGGAGGGTGGGTGGGGGAGGGTGTGGAGGATGAGCAAAGGCACGGTCGAAGAGGAGGATCTTGAGACGGGTCTTAAGGAGGCCGCTTAACAGTGGCAGAGCCTGGCGCCTGTTCAGTTTGTTGGTTGCTGTTGTCATTCGATCACAGTGAAGTAACGAGTCACATAATCTCAGATCTCGTGCAACTTCCCCCTTTGACAAACTCTTTCTCATCCGTGGAATGGCGTTTCTCCTTTTTTTGGTGGGGGGCGTTGGGGAGGGGAGGGAAGGTGGGGGAAGGAGAGAAGATTTTCTGACGCATGAGCGTTGCACACACACACGCAAAAAAAGGACCCAAATGAACAGTCTGGAAACGCAAACAAAATAACCTTAACCCACCTTTGAAGTCAAACTGACGGATGCGGTGAATGGATTCGTGGAGTAGATATATGCTACCCAGAGCCTTGGAGGGAAACAAAGGGAGAGTGGTTTTACCGACGGACCTCAAGCAGCACACGGCATAAAATCTGACCCAAGGTGAGACGCGGAATGTTCTGGAATGTCGGCGTTCGGGAGGGCGCAAAGAGGGAAGGTTATTGACTGGCCTTTTGAGGACCGGACACACACTCACGGTGAAATGGTCGTGGGCTGTGAAGTCCTTATCGAGGTACACTCGGGCTCTGTTGTATTCTCTCATCTCAGGACTCGAAAGAATCTCTCTGCAACCAAACAGGGGTCATCTTGGATTATTGCTGTATATACAACTGCATCATCAACAGCAACAACTCTCTATCTATATAGCACCCCTCATGCAGTGTAGCTCCCCAGAGCACTTTATAATAATCCTTGCATTTAATACAGTGCCTTATCACGTCTTCAGGATGTCTCACAGGATATACTGTGGATTGAGGACTGGGGATCGAACCCATGTCGTCTCGCTTGCGAGGCAAGTGCTCTAACCACTGAGCTACAGGACTCTTTATGGAGCATCAGAGACAACACGGTGCAATGCAAATCCACTGAAGGTCTTGCCTGGGTTTAGACTCTACTCTCTCTCCCCACCACTACCCACCCCTCCCTCCCTCGATCCCCACCCTGTACACATGCCTCACCTTCTCATTCATTCCTTCCTACCCACTTACTTCACAAAAATGTCCACCAGCACCATGTGGTTTTCGTACTCCTTCCCCTTCCACTTCCCCCCCACCTCCTGACAGTGGAGGGCGATGAATTGAGGCTTGTAAGTGATGACCGTCTGTGTGTGGGGAGAGTGGGGGTGGGGGAAGAACAATAAGGCATCATAAGCAAGCTCATTCGGTGGCTCACTCGCCTGACCCTCAGCCCCCACCCCCTCTTTACAAGCTCCTAAGACACCACCTTAATAATAATAATCCTTGTATTTGACATAATAATAATAATAATAATAATAATAATAATAATAATAATCCTTGCATTTGATATAGCGCTTTTCACGTCGGGAGGACGTCCCAAAGCGCTTCACAGAACACACTGTAAAGTGAATTGACTGTATATTTGTGGGCGAACGCGGCAGCCAATTGCGCACAGCAATGTCCCACAAACAGTCGTGGATTGAAAATGACCAATTTATTATTGTTTTGTTTTGGAGGGATTATTATTAGGCTCTGTGTGGAGTAAGGAAACTTGCCCAAGGTTTCGCCCTCTGCCTGGAATTGAACTCAGGTCTCTCGCTTGCAAAGCGAGTGCTCTAACCACTGAGCTACAGGACATAACGCCTTATCACCTCTTCGCGATGTCTCAACGTGCTTCACAGAATCTATTGTTAAAGTGAAGTGATTGTGTATTTTGTGGACATAACACAGCAGCCAATTGCGCACAGCAGCGTCCCACAGACAGCCGTGGTTTCAGTAAGAGATTATTACCCCCCCGCCCGGAAAGCGATCCGCCAATCGACTAACAACCGGGTTCCTACTTACTGCTGGGTAAACAGAGGCGGGCGTGTGTGGTGTGAGGAAACTTGCCTAAGGTTTCGCTCTGCCCGCACGGGAATCGAATCTTGCGAGGTGAGCGCCCTAACCACTGTGCTGCGGGATTCACCCGGTAAAACTGGTTACACTCACCTGGTAAAATTCATTTAGCCAGACAGTCTGCAGCCCGTCCACCTGAAAAGAAATAGACACAAAGGGTGGGGAAGGGAAGTTAATTTCCCAAAACACAACCTCACTAAACACGTTTCCATACTCCAAGCACACGTCACGAGACGCATTGCACCCATCCACCTACTTCCCTCCCATCCCTTAGTGCAGATCAGTCTACCCCTAATCCTGGAAACCTGTGCAGAATCAATGTAATAATAAAATAAGCTCTTGCATTTGATGTGGCGCCTTTCACAATGGTAAGGACATCTCAAAGCGCTTCAAAGGATCCACTGTAAAGTGTAGCGACTTTGTTTTTCACCTTCGCACACCCTCCTACCCCTCCCGATCCACTCCTCCTGACCCCAAACCCCAACCCTAATAACAATCCCTCCAAAACCCAAAACAATAATAAATTGGTCATTTTCAATCCAGGACTGTTTGTGGGACATTGCTGTGCGCCATTGGCCGCCGCGTTCGCCCACAAATATACAGTCAATTCACTTTACAGTGTGTTCTGTGAAGCGCTTTGGGACGTCCTCCCGACGTGAAAAGCGCTATATCAAATGCAAGGATTATTATTATTATTATTATTAACCCCAGCTCGGGTCCAAATCTCTGACTGTCCAGCGCCTTGGGACGTCCTCCCGACGTGAAAAGCTCTGCGTAAATGTCATTTGCTGGTGTGGTTACGGTTACGTTTCTGGAAGGGAAACAGAAAAATATTGCTTAAGTGGCCTGCAAACCTTTCTCAAATGGGGTATCTGTGTGCTTCTCAGCACCCAAAAGGTTGGAGCACCCTGGCTTAGACTGTTTGAGTTCAACAGTCCTGTCAGACACCGGGTTTTACAGCTGACTAGAGACAGCAGGCAACTGCACAAGGAAATGTAGCCTGTAGGTAAATTCAAACACTCATGCAAATCCTGACATTTATACATGGCATTAATTCTATCTTCAGCTGTTGATCTCTCGCTGGCTGTCTCTAACCTCTCTGTCAAAGTCCTCTGCTTAGCGGGTTGCGTGTTCAAGGGCTTTGAGCTCACACTATGCTGAGACACCAATGCAATGCCGGATCGATCAGACATTAAACTTTGGAATCAGTTCTACTTCAAGGAGATCTCGCTTACATCCACCCTCCCAGTGATGGATAGGTCGATAATCCTGTTAGATACAGCGCCTTGGGACATCCTTCTGACGTGAAAGGTGCTGCCTAAATGTAATTTGTTGCCGCTGTTGCTGCTGCTGCTGTATAAAATGCAAGGATTACTATTGTAACACAGGGCTACGCGTCAAGCTGGATGCAAGGTTTGAGATTACCCAACAGAGCACCACACAAACAGCGTCAAAGAAACTCGCAGAGGTTGATCAGAGCCTCCGAGAGGCCACTCACTGGCTGTTTAGCTCACAGACTCACAATATGAAGCAGATCAACTGATCCCTCCACCCGCCCCCCCACACACACACACCAGCCAAACTCGACAGTCGTCCGAAAACGTGCCCATGAACCCGGTTAACCCGACAGATCATTTGAATCGAATGCAAATCAGGATTCAAGTCAGAACGGAGCCTCGTGCGGAACTGATGCAAATAAAAGGTTGACTTGCGAAAATGCGAGGAATTGTCCACAACACACGCACTCAACACACACATATCAATAATAATAATAATAATCCTTGCATTTGATACAGCACTTTATCACGTCTTCGAGGCACCGAATATACCGTCAAGTGGACTGACTATATTTTGTGGGCGAAACACGGCGCACAGCAGGGTCCCACAGACCGTGCATTGAGTCACCGAATTATTATTACTTTAAAGTTTTTGTTAGCACCTACAGAAGTACGTCCATTCATTCGGTCGCTCAGCCATAAAACTTCTGGCTTCTACCTTCAGATAGTGATGTCCTCACCTCCCACGCAAACAAACACCAAATCTTGAAGCGCCATCTAACAAGCCATGACCCGTGGCTAAGAGTTTCCATGTATTTGGGTTGCTTTCCTTTCCCTTTTGCTTACCACCGCCGCCCTCCCCCCCCAAAAAAAAACCTCAATATCTAGTCCCAAGTCTTGCACCCGTTATCCCATCCTTAAAAATAGTCACTAGCCTTTAACTTTCAAACCACTCTGTGCTCAAAAGAGGCATTATCTCAAGAGAGTGGGAGAGAGAGCCCCCACCCCTCCACTCCCTTCCTTGCAATGTACTAAACTGACCTAAAAAACTAAAATATTTGACAGCTTCTCTACGCCTGGGGAATAATTCGAACAAAGCTTTGCAATTTGGCTAATGGATCTAAGGCTCTTGCTATCTTGCATAACAACCCAACCATCCCTCCCCCCACCACCCCTCCCTCCCTCCCTCCCCACCACCAAAAAAAACCGTTGAGGTTACAAAAAGTTTTTGCAATGTTACTGTATATTTCCCCCCCTCCAAAAAAAATTAGATAGAAAGCTTTTCTTCCCCCCTCCACACACACACACACAATGAGCTTTGCAAACTCCCTGCATACAGGAAAGGCTGGGATGGTGTGTGTGTGTGTGGAGGGTGGGGGGGGGAGGAATTCACATTTTAGACACACCATAATTCACGATATCTAATGATTTGTTACTCACGTTGTCGAAGAGAGAGCCAACGTTGCTGGTTACGAGCAACAGATCCATTGGAAGAGAAGAGCAGACTCAGGCAGACAGAGCAGCGACGTTGAGCAATGTTTGTGGGTCTCACAATGCAACCTCTTCACATCTACTGACTCATTCCATCAGCTGGGGTGGGGGGGGGAAAGAGAAAGAAAATTTGTCTCTTATGTGCTGCCCTGAACCTTTGGGAGTCTGGTCTTGGGTCAGCAACAGGAGCTATTGACCGCTTTCCTCACCCTAACCCTTGTAAAGTCCCACCTCTGCCTATCTCAAGACTCTTGTTAAACAACTTTGCCACTTCCTGCATTTGACAATGTGGTTACTACAGTCCATTACGTGAGAGACTCAGGAAGTGGCTGAGCCAATACCAGACTTGCACCAACCTCCATCGCCTTTTCAAAGCTACATTTCAAGGGAAGAGGGCACAATTCGTTAGCTTGTTCGGACGCTTCGCTTGTGGCGCGTGGGGCGGGGGAGAAGCCATGTCTGCAGACGTCGGGCTCCTCGAGATTCACGTAACGTTTCACACAATCCACGGCCGTTTGCGGGGACGCTGCTGGGCCGCATTTGGCTGCCGCGTTTCGCCCGCAAAAAAAGCGCCGTCAATTCACTTTCCAGTGTGTCCTGTGAAGCGCTTTGAGGCGTTTCAGACGTGATAAGGCGCTGTATCAAATGCAAGGATCATCATTATTATTAGTATTATTATTATTATAGGCCTAATGTTGAAAAGAAGGGTTCTCATCTCTCAAAAAACACTCGTGGGACACACTTACCTGGAAAGGACATTGATGCAGTTTCTTGCCATGAGGGCGAGGTCCCACAGATATCCCGGCCAGCAATTCAGGATTAAATGGTCGCTTGCATCAGGACTATTCCTCGGAACTTGCTACATTTGCCTACAAATACAATCAATTACTGCCCCGGAGACTGATTTACCTAAGGCACTTCTGGTGGGGTGACACGAAAAATGTGAGGTTAGGAAAACCAAATGCTTTTGTGTTTCTTTTTTGGTTAGACGGATGTCTGACTCGCGCGGAAGCCCGTCACCGTTCAAGTTTTTCACGCGGCGAGGAATTCTCTGACACCGTGACCAAACGCAACCGCAGGCTAGGCCGAAAGGGAAGGAGATCTTTTGAAAAAGAAAACCATCGCCCGCAACATACAGTCACTACACTCTGGTCTGTGAAGCAGATTGTGACGTCTTGAAGAAGTGATAAGGCGCTGTATCAAATGCAAGGATTATTATTAACGTTAAAAGGCTACGGAGAACTAAGACGAATCTTTCGTGCAGGGTGGTGTCTCAAAGTACTTGAACGGTGATGGGGTTGGACATCAAGCAAGGCAGGAGAAGCGGGAACTCAACAACAAACGAATGGAATACAATACAATTTACATTTACACGTCGCCTTTCGTGTCGGGGCACCGCACAGCAGTTGACAATGCTGGCTGGTCACCCGAGGCCGGGCGGGGGAGCCGTAGGGAGTAAAGGAGGATCGATTGCCGTCCGGGCAAGCTTTCCTGCTGCTTGTGCAGCTAGGACCACCTTTACCCATTAGGGCTTTGGCTTGTAGGGTTAACAGGAGTTGGGGGATTGACGTCCTGCCCCGAGTGACTGGTAGGCCCTTCCAGGTCCTGTCGATAAGCTATACCGGGCTGCGCTGTCATCAGCGGTGAGTGCTCTGGAATACTGCGGACCCACCTGGCTCAGGAACCAGACTAGAAACCGTCACGGAGGGCGGCTCAAATCCAACACTCCCTTGCCAGGTAGATCACCTCGGACCAGTTCAGCTACTCAGGAGACTCAGCTCAGCTTCTTGAAAACGTGGTCAAAGAGGTAAGTTTTGAGATGAGCCTTGATCAAGGGGAAGGAGGGTTGGGAATCCGACAGACACCAGGGATGGAGTTCCAGAGAGCATAGCGTGGGCTGAGAGGGCCCGAGGAAATGAAGCAGTCTTGTGTTTGATCGACCCAAGCACAAAATCTCTACGGATGCAACAGAAAGACTCCACACAGCTCTCTCTCTCGCGCGAGTGAGTGAGTGCCTCATTCTCACCTTTATTAGCCGCTTACATGAATGTGTAACAGAAGTTCCCAAATGAAGCATGTGAAGATGTTTTAAAACTCCCAAAAGGTACATTTTTTTACCCCCACATGTATTATATATTAAAAAAAATACACACACACTCACATACATACACACACAGAGAGAGAGAGAGGTATCCAGGTGCTTCGCGATTGGGTTCAAAATACTTCGGCCAACGGAAACCGACAAGCTACGAAACGTCAGGGTCAGCAAGCAACTCTCCCGAACACTTGAAGCTTAGTTCTTTATTTCCCCCCCCCCGCCAAAAAGTTGCAAATCCTTTTCCGAAGCACTCGATATTCTCAGGAGTCAGCAAAGGGGAACAACGAGCTCCTGTTTCCTTCTCTTTGCTCAGCGGCGTAGAGATTGTGTGCCCGTTATGTTGACATTTCAAGAGGGGCAGCAGGCCAGCCAGCTTCCGGTCCAAAACGCTTTCCCAATAATTGGCCGGGGGCCCACCTCGAGATGTTTCCTGTCGTGGTTTCTTAATCAAGCAACTGACAATTCGGGTCGTTCGTTTAAAGAGAGAGGATCTTAAGGCTATTTATTCTGCGCCCATTTCCTGACCGGATTTCCTCGATTGTGAAATGAAATCGCGGAGTCGGGCGAAGCTCTCTCGGATGCCAATCGGGACCGGGGGACGCCTGACAAACTCTTCCCCGCCTCTCCCCAGGACGCTACGTCAAACTAGCATCCCGCTTCCCCCGACAAGTGGGGCGGAAAAATTTCTATCAGCACCCTGCATCGCGCAGAGCGACGTACAATCACAATCGCTGGACAAGTTGACTTGACAGGCTGAGCACTATTCTCTTGTGCCACAGCTGTGAGTGACTGGCGCGCTCGGGAGGCCAGAGCTCTCATTCTCTTCCCCACCCCCCACCACCACCCCCAACCTTGCGCGCATGGCCAGGATACCCACAAAAATCAGAGACCTTTCCATTGGAAGAATGAAGAGCCAGTTAACCTCAGTAGCACAGCATTTTTATACCCGCCACGAAAGCTCGCTTGCTTCTCTTCTTCCGAGCCACCAACTGGTGTGGAAACTCTGGAAACTGGACTGATAATTCAGCCACAGAATACGTAACCAATCTTCCCACACACACACCGAGCCTAGAGACGAGGGCTGGTTTCCTCAGCTCAGTCCCCCATTACAAAGCTCAGTGGGTCAGCATGGCCAAGGTACCATCAGTCAAGCGACAGTGGCTTGGGGGAGCCTTCATCAACAGCGTGGATTAACCCTTGCCACACTCGACAGGGTCCTATTCCAGGGGTGGAGGAGAGACGGGATGGCATGTCAAACACTAAGCTGCCCCTTTCCTTCGCCATCGCTTGCCAAGCAAAGCAACAAGAGGTTGCTTTGCCAACTAAGGTGTTAGGCGATGGGAAGCAGACCGGCTATGTTGAACGTCACAAACAAGAGGCTATGAGTCTCAAACTCTGCTGCCAACTCTCTTGTCTCTCTCTCTCTCTCAAAAGCATCTTAATTCCTTCTCCTGCTCTGGCCAATATCAGTCGCCTCAAGGTGTTAGTGTTAAGATTCCCTCCCCACTGTTCTCTCTCTCTCTCTCTCTCTCTCTTCTCTTCTCTCCCCCCCAATTCCGGGAAAGGGAAAGTTTGTGGCTGCAATTCCGAGTATTTCGAACCCCCCAGCCCCCCCCTCTCTTTTTTTCATCGCCTCACGAGCTCGATAGACTATCTGAGGCCGACCGAAGCTTAAGGCAAAAAAAAAAAAAGGGGTTGACGGACAGTTCTGTTTGGCATCCTCTCCCATCGCAGAAAAAACACTCGTTTTTGTCATTTTTTAAAAAAAAATGACACGTAAAGTGGGAAAAAAAAATTACACAAAAATAACATGCAAGTTACTTTCTCCTCTTCCCTCTCCTCCCCACCCAACACATCCGCAGACTGGTCTAGAAATAAAGAAAAACATACTAGACACATATTAACATCATGCATCGCGAGTCTCGTCAGGGCTGACAATGCTGCTTTCAATGAAGTGCTGATGAAAGATTCTGCCGTATTTTTCTCTTTAAACTCGTCTGTTCTACTTGGTTTCCTCCTGACCAAAGAAAACGCCCGGCCGACGCCACACCCCTTGCGCCTGCCTGTTCCGCTGCCTACTACCCCCCTTCACCCACCGCCATCTGAGCCAAAGCTTCCAAACTCCAGGTGTTCCGATGTTTCGACGAAGAACAGACAGCTTTGTCATCCGTATGATAACACCACGTGATGTCCATTTCACACCCCACACCCCCCACCGCCAAACAACCAGCTCCGCTCTGCCCTTTTGTAAAGAGAGAGGGTTTGATTGTACGCTCACGGGGGTGGGTGGGGGGGGGGACGCCCCAGGGTAACGTGTCTCTCAACCCCTCTAGACGCCGTCCTCAAATGACAGAGAGAGGGGGGGTTGGGGGGGGAGGAGCAGAGTAGCTTGTGTCTTGCATCAGTTTTGTTATGGGTCCGTACACAACCCCAGCAATGCCATGTCTCTTGCCGTGTGCCCACCCCCCCCACCCCACCCCCACACCCCAGGCCGGCAATCCGACAGGATGGCTCTCAGGATCGGCTTCTGTCTTTGTGGTCCCCGACGATCATCTTACTGTAGAGTTTCTGCTGCTCCTCCTTAAAGGTGTCCTTTACCTTTTCTCTCTTCAGCCCGCCGTCCCTGAAAGACACATGCACACACGCATTGGGTTAGACTCGACTCGTTGGCTCATTTGACGATATTCACTGCGAAGCGCTTTGAGACGTCCCAAAGACATGATAAGGCGCTGTATCAAACGCAAGTATTATTATTATTATTATATTCGGTTCAGAGGCTCATGGGTTCGTGCCGCAGGTCGGAAGCCAATTTATGCCACAGCTGCTATCTCTCCTTCCCCCATCCTCTGCCCACCCCCAGAGATAAGCAGAATGAGAGGCTTTCACTCACCACAGCAGATCTACGAGGCCACCTTGCCGGGCGATCGCAGCTTTCACCCGATTCGCAAACTGCACAGCATCTTCGCCTTCCTGTGCAACACAGAAGAGGCGTCAGGGTCAGTGTGTGTGTCTGTGTGTGTCAGCCCGGCTCAGTGCGTGCGTGCGCACGTCACCCTCACTCAGTGTGTGTCTGCGTGTCAGCCTGGCTCAGTGTGTGTGTATGTCAGCCCGGCTCAGTGTGTGTGCGCGCGCGCGCGCGCGTCAGCCCGGCTCAGTTTGTGCGTGTCAGCCCGGCTTGGTTTGTGCGTGTCAGCCCGGCTCGGTTTGTGCGCGTCAGCCCGGCTCTGTGCGCGTCAGCCCGGCTCAGCGCGCGTCAGCCCGGCTCAGCGCGCGTCAGCCCGGCTCAGTGCGCGTAGGCCGGCTCAGTGCATGACAAATAAAGGATTATTATTATATATGCAGATTATATTACTACTGTTTAGCAATCTCAGCTGTTCGAATCTCATTTACGTGACTTGATTCCAGCGTCAGTTTTAATTTTAATACCAGGAAGAGAAGATACCGCAACGTATAAACACAGCTGAATGCAAAGACTGAATGCAAAACACACAAGAGACAGCCAAACTCAGGTGGATGGATTTGCATTCCCTCATTGTCGCTAACTTAAGTAGTGCATTGAGATATTGGAGATAATAATAATCCTTGTGTTTGATACAGCGTCTTATCACGTCTTCGAGACGTCTGAAAGCGCTTCACAGAATAGACTGTAAAGTGAATTGACCGTATTTTGTGGGCAAAACGCGGCAGCCAATTGCTGACAGCAGTGTCCCACAAACAGTCGTGGCTTGAGCAACCAAATTATTATTATTATTATGCAGGTTCCATGAGGTTCTTCCTTTCGCAACGTTCCAATGCCAGGAGAACGTTGCCACATCCCAGCCCATCCCCGACACCAACAACAACTTGTATTTACGCAGCAGAGCGCTTGACAGTGGCAGAGCCTGACACCGCGCCGAGAGAGATGGGAGGTGACTGGTCGAAGAGGAAGATGGGGAAGGATGGGGCAAGGCGGAGGGATAGAGGGAGAGTTTTCCAGAGTTTTGGGGCGTAATGGCTGAAAGCGCAGCCATGGAACGGACGGCACGAGGGGCAAGTGGGGCCTGAGCCAGTCGAGTGGAGGCAGCGGGTAGGGGAGTATGCAAGCAGGTCGGAGCGGTAAGAGGTAGGTAGGTGCCAGCCAGAGCGTGAAGGGATTTGAAGATGGAGCGTGAGGATCTGGGAATGGAGGTAACAGAAGGCAGCGGCTTACCTCACGAGTCATGGGAGGCAGGTACCAGACACTACAGACGATCGCCCAGCTGGTCATCATTCTCAGTAGGTAGTTCACCATCCCGTACTTGCTGCTGTTCCAGAAAGCCTCTCCAAAACGAGGGTCGTACTGATGAGAAAAGCAGCAGAGAGTCAGGGAGGCAATAATGACAATCCTTGCATTTGATATGATGCCTTATCACGTCTTCGAGACATCTCAATGCTCTTCACACAACATACTATAGAGTGAATTGACTGTATATTTTGAGGGCGAAACGTGGCAGCCAATGGCACACAGCAGCGTCCCCACAAATAGTCCAAATTATTATTATCTTGAAGGGATTATTACCCCAGGAAAAGCGGTCCCCCAATCAACTAACAACCAGGTTCCTCATTACTGCTAGGTAAACAGCCATGTGGAGTAAAGGAACTTCCAGCGCCTTGGGACGTCCTCCCGACATGAAAGGCGCTCTATCAATGGAATCTTGTTGTTGTTGTCCAACATTTCGCCCTGCCCCGGGAATCAAACTCAGGTCCTCTGGCTTTCCAGGTGGGTGCACTAACCCCTGAGCTACAGGACTCCACTAACAGGAGAACAGGCCAGAACAGTCACTAGACTGTCAAGATGTTGGCGTGTCTGAGTCCAGTCATCACGGAAATTCAATGACTTATTACCTTGATGGCAACTGGGTAAACGGTGGCTCCAATTTCAAAGCTGCCTTTCTTGAACATCATAACCGAGGTGTTGTTGATGCAGGTTCCTGCAGACACGGGGAGAGATATAAGTCTATTTACATTGGATTCTATCCAAGCAGGAATTAAAAACGCGTGTTCCAGGCTGATTCAGTGTTCAGCCTTCTGACACATGACTGGCAAAGTAAGTGTACAACAGAGAGCAAACAGGAGTCATATGTACACTTTATCCACAGCTGCTAACTGCCTGACAACTTTAGGATAGGATAGGGTTTGTATTTACAGGGCGTCTTTCATGTCGGGAGGACTTCCCAAGGCACTGGACAGTCAGGGATTTGGACCCGAGCTGGGGGTTGGGATCAGGACGGTGGAGGGCGGGGAGGGTGGAGATAGAAGGGTGGCCCAAGGTATGGTCGAAGAGGAGGATCTTGAAACGTGCCTTGAAACACTGATTATCCAGCACCTTGGGACATCCTCCCGATGTGAAAGGTGCTATACAAATGTAATTTTGTTGGTGGTGTTGGAGGAGGCAAGGGAGCCTGCTGAGCCGAGGGAGTGGACAGGTTGACATGGAGTCAGCAGGTCAGCGAGGTAGGAAGGAGCAAAGCCATGGAGGGCTTTGAAAGCGAGGATGAGGTTTAACACGATCTTCTGGGGGATGGGAAGCCAGTGGAGCAGGGAGAGGGTGGGGGTGATAAGAGTCACAGCGCCTGATGCGAGAGAGGACACGGGCTGCAGAGTTCTGGATGATCTGCAGCTTGTGGAGGGAAGAGTTGGGGAGGCCGAGAAGCAGGGAGTTAGCATAATCGAGGTCTGGATATGATGACTGCATGGATGAGGGTCTTGTCGGCATGAGAGGAGAGGCAATGGTGGATTGGCTTTGTTAAGGAGAGGGTGAGGGTAAAGGCAACCACAGGGATTGGAGCCATCCCCAACGCCCTCCCCTTATCAGTCACTTACCTTCCGGGAAAATCAGGATGGGAAGCATAGCCTGGTCCCTTATGTGATCGGTCAACCTAACGTGGAGGAAAAGCAGAAAGTGCCATGGAGCAGTCAGGAAGATAAGGAGCATGCGGAGGCCATTCAGCCCATCGAGCCCGTTCCTCCAGTTTACCAGATCAAAGCAAATCTTTCAAGAACTACTGCCCACTTCCCCCATTCTTCTCAATATAGCCAGAACATATTGATAGAGTGCGCTTTATGCAGGATAATTTCTCTAAGTGTGCTTAAACACACGTAGACCACCCCCACACCCTAAGCAGGTAATCCTTCTATCTCTCAAGCATCTAAATAATTTCTGCCTGTGCAGCAATCCTCTGATGGAAAGAATACTTTTAATTTTTTTAAAAAAAAAGGTTCAGCTGCAATTGTAATATTTTAACACCATTTCCAATTTGACACCCGGCTTAACACGGACCAAAATACAATTCTCTGCAAGAAAAAATGCTGCCCCTTATAACGATAAACAATAAATAATAATAATAATCCTTGCATTTTGACACAGCGCCTTATCACGTCTTCAAGACGTCGCAAAGCGCTTTGCAGAATGTGCTGGAAAGTGAACTGACTGTATATTTTGCGGGCGAAACGCGGCAGCCAACTGCGCGCGGCAGCGTCCCCAGAAACAGTGGTGGATTGAGCGACCAATTTATTATTATTTGAAGCAGGGAAGCGAAACTCAGGCCCTTTAGCTGGCTCAAATCTTACCTCATTGCCACCAGATTGCGATCTCGAACCTCAGATCTCTCAAACCAAACATGGGGGCAGGCCTTTACCATGGCTTTCTGAATGACTCCCATTAACCCTCCGTGAATCTGTCCCACCTGCAGAACAAGTCACACAGAGGAGCTCAGAGGCAACAGACACAGACAGCAACTTGCACTTACATGGCGCCCCTCGCGCAGGGGAGCGTACCAGAGTGCTTGACAGTGGCGGAGCACGACACCGAGGAGGTGGGAGGTGACCACAGCCATTTTCATTTCCGAGGGGGGGGGGGTGGGTGGGGGAGAGAATCCACTCCATGCCAAAACAGCAACAACAACTTGCATTTATACATCGACCCGATTCAGATAGTCTTTTAAGAGAGAGAGAGAGAGAGAGAGAGGGGAGAGAGAGAGAGAAAGAAGGGGCACAGTGTGACAACATACCATGGGGCAGAGAGAAGGCAAACACTCACCATAGCGTAGTAACCATCACTAGCCAGGATGATGACATCGATCGGAGAGGTGTGATTGGCAACACATATGCCTCCATTTTGGGGTTTGTTTTCACTGTCGAAATGAGAGATGGAGGTGGGGGGGGGGGAGGGCGGGGAAAGAAAAATTATTGAATCGAGGAAACAAGGAAACAAGCTTCGACCCGCACCTAGGAGTTGGTGCACACATCCCAAATGAACAGAGCCACACAGCAATCCCTCCTCTCTCATTCTCCTCTAGACGCACTGATGTGGGAAGTCACTCTTGCTTTCTTCCCCCCCCCCCCAGCTTGGCTCAATCGGACTCGCTCTCACCTCTGTGTGTCAGAAGTTGTGGGTTCAAGCCCCACTTCAGCCCTTGAACTCACAGGTGGATCTCCCGTGGCGCTATTCGAAAAGAAAAGGGTGTTTCTCCCTCTGTCCTGGCTGACAATCCTCCATAAAAGTTGGGCACTCACCTCCACCTATTTGTGGAGCCTCGCTGCAATTTGTCCATGAATTGCTTTGGGACAGGTAACTCATTATAATAATAATCCTTGCATTTCATATAACGCCTTATCACGTCTTCGAGATGTCTCAAAGCTCTTCGTGGGACATACTGTAAAGTGTAGGGACTGTGTGTTTTGTGGGCGAAACGCGGTAACCTATTGCGCACAGCAGTGTCCCACAAAGTCGTGGATTGAAGTGACCAAATTATTATTATAATCTTTTTAAGGCATTATTACCCCCGGAAAAGCGATCCGTCAATCGACTAACAACCGGGTTCCTACTTATTGCTGGGTAAACAGAGGCGTGCATGTGTAGTAAGGAAACTTGCCCAAGGTTTCGCCCTGCCCGACCGGGAATTGAACCCTGGTCCTCTCGCTTGCGAGGCGAGTGCTCTAACCACTGACCTACAAGTTAACTCATTGCATCAGTCCTGCATCCCCACCTGTCATGGTAGTGAATAATAGCAGTCAGGGCCCGAACACAGATCCTGTAGCACATCAGGTGCACGTGCTTGCTCAGAAAGTCCTTCAACCTAGAGCGTGGGGAGAAGGAAATAATCTATGAAAAACATTGAAGATCACGTGGAGCTAATCAGAACGAAAAGGGAGTGTCTCCCAGACGGTAATCTGGCCGACAATTCCTCTCTCCCCCAACCCTCAAATTCATTGATAATTAATAAATAATAAATTGAGTGCATCCCTGGGAACAGAAGTGAGTCGATTCGTTAAAAAAAAAAAAGCTTTGCCCTGACCACAGAGCTCTTACCTGCCATTTGGCAGATAGCCCACTAGATACGTCCCGATCACCAACAAGCTGATACCAGTGATGGCTAAGGTTACCCTGCAAACAGAAGAAGTGTCAGAGTCAGGAAACAAAACTCCAGGGTAATCACAGCAGGTCAACCCGTGCCCGGAACAGAGACGGGCTTTGGTTTCAAGCATTTCTCTTCACCGGATCCTCAACAGCGGGTGATACAGAGAGCATGATACAGCGTCGAAGGACAAGGTGAAAACCTGCAACGGATCCTAGAAATGTAATAGAATGAATAATAATCCTTGCGTTTGATAAAGGGCCTTATCGCGTCTTCGAGACGTCTCAAAGCGCTTCACAGAATATACCCAGAGCCCCTCAAGACTCTAATCTCACTCCAGGGCTGTTGGTGGGGATGCTGCTGTGCACAATTGGCCGCAGAATTTTGCCCACAGTATACACAGTCACCACGCTTTGCAATACAGCGTCTCCTGTGAAACGCTTTACGAGACGTCTCGAAGACGCGACGACGGGGGGTGGGGCTTTATCGCATGGGGCGAGGATGATTATCAGCAGTATTAACAAAAGAGAAGCTTATTAAAGGCGCCGCGTAACGGAGAGGACCGTTTCAGCGGCTGCCCCGCGAGACTGACACAGCGTCCAACACAGCAGAGGAACAGCTTAACTGCACCGCGCAGCACCAGCCAGCAGGTGGCAGTGTGTGACAGCGGGTTGAGTCACACAGGTTAGCACAGTTGGGGGGAGAGAGAGGGGGAGAGGGAGCGTGGGTGGGGGGGTGGGTGGGGTGGGGGGGGAGGGAGAAGGAGTGCGAGGGAGGGAGGTGGGAGGGAGACCACCGACACTAACCGAGAACACGAGTCCAGTTAAATAATAATAATAATCCTCGCCTTTGATACGGCGCCTTATCACCTCTTCGAGGCGTCTCAAAGCGCTTCACAGGATACGCCGTTAAGTGGAGCGACTGTGTGTTTTTTGGGGTGAAACGCGGCAGCCAATTGGGCACAGCGACGTCCCCACAAACACCCGCGGACTGAGCGACCAACTTATTATTATTAAACCGGCGTTGCAGCAGAATAGCAGAACGTCAGCCACATGGCAGCGTTGAGCCATAATAATAATAATAAGAACCCTCGCACAGGATACAGCGCCTCATCACGTTGTCGAGACGTCTCAAAGCGCTTCACGGGATACGCTGTAAAGCGAATTGACTGTGCATTTGTGGGCGAAACGTGGCAGCCAATCGCGCACAGCAATGCGCCATCTCCTGTCACGTTTGGCTGATCAACCGGCTTCACTGCTGTGAAGTGTAAATCAGTCACCACACTATCCTCAGTGGCTCGCGCTGCGAGGATCGACTTCACACATCGTGTTGTTCGACTAAACCTTGTGAGACCTTCGTCCAGACGAGACCGAGGTCATCTCTGCGGCTGTTAAGGTGGAGGTAACCTCAGTTGAACCGCCCGCGGCACTACTCCAAAAGAGAAGAGGGTTTCTCCCTCCTGGTGTCCTGGCTGAAGAAAATCACTTTGTGGCTGTTTGTCGAGGAACTGCACGGTTGGCAAATTATCTGCCTCATTCGCCTACAAAATGCATAACATCCTGTGAAGCGCTTCGACACATCTCACTGACGTGAAATTCACTGTATCAAACACAATGAATATTATTATTATTATTATTATCCCGTGAAATGCTTTTGAGAAACGAAAGGCACTGCTGTATCGAACTACAAGGATTACTGCTAACCTGTGGGGGTGGGGGCTCCTCGGGTCCAGGTCTGACTTACCTCAGGGGCAGCAGGAAGCAATATCGCACAAAAACTCCAAGTCCCCACAACACCGTCAGCCGGAGGCTGATGTAATGAAAGTTATTGTTCGTCCGTGTCATCAAGTTCCACGATTCCAACTCCTCGGCGGAGAACCTCTTGGTCACCTCGTCATCAACGATAGTCTCGACGCCCTTGCGGCAGAAGTAGAAGATGTCGGACACTTCGAATTCGCTGTTATCCAGGGCCCCACTGCTCCCGCTCCGCCTTATCTCCTTGATCTCCTGCTCCAAGGACGTGGGCTCCTTTGCGATGATACCTGACGCAGACGGACGGGAAAGCTGGACACTCGGCAAATTTCGCGGGAGGAACCGCCGCGCGCAATTCGGCTGCGCGCACGAAACACACGGGTCGCTACGCTTTACCGTGCGTTCTGTGAAGCGCTTTGAGGCGTCCTCGAAGACGTGATAAGGCGCCGTATGTCGGATACTATATGTGTATCATAGCGCCGTAGCTGTAATAAATCTCTCCCTTAGGCCGAGTTCTTTTCCGTGCGTATCGCGCTGGGTTAATAAAAATACTTGCCCCGGTGTCGCGCTCCACCACTGTCAAGCGCTCTGAGACGCTGCCCTGAGTGAGGAGCGCTGTGTAAATTGTTGTTGTTGACAACCATGTGGGGATTAACAGAGAAGGTCCGAAGCCAGAAAGGTGCGAGTCACAGCTTGCACTCTCACCCCAGCGAGTTGGACGGAAACAGGCTCACCATTTGAGTTGGTTTTATAGATGAGGTGGTTCCTCTCGCGGAATCCCCTTTCTATCCGCAGCGTGGCCCACTGCAGGAGAAGACACACACACACACACACAAAAAAAAATACCGTAAGACACCGGGCAGCACGAACCCACACTCTGCAGCCGTCTACTGGCACAACAGGGTGAACGGGAGCCCTGCGGCTACCCGTAGTGTAGTGGTTAGCGAGCTCGCCTCGCAAGCGAGAAGACCCGGATGGACGTTGGAACTCTCTCCCTCAATCCCTCCGCCTTGCCCCCTCCTCCCCCCTTCTCAGATCACACCTGAGGACCTTCCTCTTGGGCCGTGCTTGCGGTCACCTTCCCCCAAGCTTGGCACCCTCGTCAAACAACAACAAAATGACATTTGCGCAGTGCCTTTCATGCCACAAACTGCTCGCGTGAGTGAGAGAATGGGCAGATCCAAACAAGGTTCAACAAGGGAGTGCCAATGCAAATATTTCCGCCCCTGATTAAAAAACAGACCCGGAGCCACGAAGTTCGTAAACAGTATCCATCCAGAGGCTCGAAAGGTATTAAGAGAGTGTCTGAAAACATACTGGAACCCAAAGCCTGTAGAGCACTCGCCTCGAAAGCGAGAGGTTTCCATTCCCGAACAAGTTTCCTTACTCCACGCGCAGGCGCCTGTTTACCTCGCAGTAATAATGCCTTCAAAACAAGTAATTGGTCACGCAATGTAAGACCGTTTGTGGGACAATGTTATGCGCAATCGGCTGCCGCGTTTCGCCCGGAAAATGCACAGCCAATCCGCTTTACGATTTCTCCCGTGAAGCGCTTTGAGAGGTCTCAACGACGTGATAAGGCGCTATATCAAATGCAAGGGTGATTATTATTATTATTACAATAATAAGTATTGGTGCTGGACGCTCAAAACATAAAGCCTCCTCACACTTCCCGTTGTGAGATTGTTCCCAATTCCTTTCCGCAGACATTGGAGGCGATCCAAACGCTTTTTTATTGCACAAAGGGCGATTTTGTATTGTACGATGGGTTGAAGTGAACGGACCGAACGATAGAGTCAGTCGGGACTTTGGAATAACGTCTGAGTGGAAAGGCGGCCTCTTCGCTCTTCAAACAATGCAGCCACAGCCTTGTTTGTCTGTGGGATCCGGGGTTTGAACCCACCGCCTCCTGTCTCGAGAGGCGAGTGCAAAGCAATTGAGCCGGGCTGATGCTCCGAGAGATGGGATCGGCTGGTTGGCAAGGGCATGGACGGCGCGACGACGCTAGTGGTGAACAGATGGGGCGGGTACCCTTACGGGGAAAGAGGGATTAAGGGCTCAGGTCCGTCCGCCTCTCGTGTGTCAGTCATGCAACAGTCAGTCACTCTGGAACGCAAACAGCACTACTGCTCAGTGAACTACAGTAACCCCAGGCGGCATCGTCCCCTTTAATCTCGGGAGACATTCCTACAATTCCCTGTTTGTACAAGAGGCTGCGGAGCACAGCGCTGGAATGACTCGAAGGAGAAACACAAGTGCCGACTTGTCAAACCACACCGTACCGTATTTGTGGAGGGAGGGCGGGAGGAGGGGGGAGGTGGTGGTGGGTGGGGGGGGGGTTGGGGTGGGGGTGTGGGAGAGGGACGTGAAAAAGAAATAAGTAACTTCCAATGTGTTTCAAACACATCTTCCCCCCCATCTCTTCCCACCAGACCACCCCACCCCCGCCGACCAACCCAAAATAAACCCGATGGGGCTCCGATTACCAGCGATTTGCTGCCGTGTAGTGATTTGAAAGCAATCTCCGCGTTCGATGCACATTACATTATCACATTACCAACACGCCCGTCTCTAATAGCTTCACGGGACCTTAATGTACCCCTGTATTTGCAGGCTATAATGTCCATTCGCCTCCCTCCCTCCCTCCCTCCTTCCCTCGCCCCCTTCAAGGGCTGTCTCAAGATCCTCCCGACGTGAAAGGCGCTGAACACCAACGTAATTTGCTACTCTTGTTGTCCTACCATAAATATCACACAACACTGCAGCCATCGGTGCGTTGAGCGCTGCCTTAATAATAGTCCTTGCTTTCGATACAGAAGATGCTGCGGAGTGAGTCCGCGGCATATTTCGTGGGCGAAAAGCAGCAGCCAATTACGTACAGCGACGTCCCACAAACAGTGGCGGGTTGAGTGACCAAAATTATTACTTGTTTTTTTATTGAAGGGATTATTACCCCTCGAAAAGCGATCCGCCGGTTCCTACTTACCGCTGTGCGTGGAGTAAGGAAACTTGCCCAATCTTTCGCCCGGCTCGGCCAGGAACGGAGATAGCGAAAGAGGTAGAAGGATATCGACTGAGGGCACAAGTTCTGGGTTGCGAAGGGCAATTAATTAAATGAATGCACAAACTCCTCCAAGTATTTCTTTACGGAAAGTCATCGACATCTGGAACGGATGACGGGGAGGGTGGTTGAGCCCAAGACGACAGGACTGGTTTAAGAAACAGCTTTGTGCTGTAATCGGAAACCGGGAGGGCTGGTAGTCTGTCCCATGAGATCAATAAATATCAATTCCTTCAAAAAATAATAATAAATCAGTCACTTCAACCCACGGCTGTTTGTGGGGACACTGCTGTGCGCAATTGGCTGCCACGTTTCGCCCACAAAATACACATTCAATTCACTTTACAGTGCATCCTGTGAAGCGCTTTGAGACGTCTCGAAGACGTGATAAGGCGCTGTGCCAAATGCAAGGATTATTATTATTATTATTATCATCATCAAATGGGCCAAGGTTCTTTATCTAAACTTATCTTGTGACGTCAGTACTGCAGTATCTGTGTTCCGACTCCTTGCTCAGTGCAGACGCAATAAATATAGATCGAGGAAGCAAGATGGGTGTAATCTAATTGAGGTTAGCCAACATCATAAATCACACCTATTTACTTACGTACGGTAACTGAGAAACTGAATCTTAAGGGCAAATTGCAGCCTGGAAACTCACTCACTCACTTACTCACTCACTCACTCCGCAATCCAGATCGGTGCAGCAAACAGACACGTCCCAAAGTGCTCCACCAGTAAAGTGTAGTCACTAGTGAGGATTTTGTACGTTACGGTATTTCCAACTCCACTTGACTGGCTCCGGCCTCCCACTTGTCAAGCGCTCTGCCCCGTATGAGGGGGCGCTATATAAATGCAAGTAGCTGTTGTCATTGCCCTTCGCGCCTTCCGTTCCGCCATCGACGGCCGCACTTTCAGCCACTACGCCCCGAAACTCTGGAACAATCTTCCTCCCTCCCTCCTCCTTGCCCCTTCCTTCATTCGCGACTGAAGACCTTCCTCTTCGACCGTGCCTATATTCACCTCCCGCCCGCCCGCGGAACCGAAACGTTGACTCACTTTCCTCGCTCCATAGATGTTACCTGACCTGCTGAGCGTTCCCAATGAAAGGGGGTAATCGTGAGGCTGGGCAGCTGAGAGGGGGTGGAGGGGGGGGGTCGTGCGAAAAAGAGAGAAAACACACTCAACGTGTCACTGCAACGCCTGCTGTAAATGTTGTCCTTGAAGGATCGCAATCTCCGATCGGGAGCTGAGCGAGGTGCATGCCATCTTATCATTCAGTCTCTGTAATAGTCCTTTATCTCCTCGTGCGGCACACGGCCAGCTGGCGCTCTGCGTTCACAAGAGACGGCTGTTTGCGGGACACGGCTGCGCGCCCACAAAATATACCGGTCGATTATTATTATTACGTGGCGGCACATTTCCTTGCATTTGACCCGGCGCCTGACACAGCCGTTCTCAAGTCGCTTCGCGGAATACGCTGCAGAGTGCAGGGACTGTATGTTTCGCGGGCGAAACGCGGCAGCCGATCGCGTACCGGCAGCGTCCCCACAAACACGGTCGTGGGGTTGAGTGACCAATTCGCTTCACGGTACATCCCGCGAAGCACCTCGGGCCGTCTCGAAGACGCGATGAGGCGCCGGTATCAAAGGCAAGGATTATTATTAGGATGGAGAAGGCCACTCCACCTCACCCTCGCAAGATAAGTCATCTCCAACCCTGGTGAAATGACAACAAACTCCCACATTGCAGCAAGCGCCTGACAAGGCAGCTAATAATAGGAGAAACTCGCCTTGTAATCAAGGTCACAGATATCGAGTAGTGTTACAACAGCTCCGTGCTTGGCCCCTGCCCCTCGAACCTGCAGTCAGCGCGAAATCTGCTCGATCACCGCCCCGTCTTTTCCGTAACGGTCAACGCTGCGTTAACAACCGTTAACGTTCTGGCGTTTCCTCACCCCACACCTCGGTTTACCAGGCAGTGAGTCGGAACCCGGTTGATAGGTGATTGGCAGTCGTGGATTGAGCGACCAAATTATTATTATTATTATTATTTTTTTGAGGGATTATCATCAGGTGTGTGTGTGTGTAATAAGGAAACCTGCTCAAGGTTTGGCCCTGGCCGGGAATCATACCCAGGTCCTCTCGCCGGCCAGGCGAGGGCTCTAACCACTGAGCTACAGGACTCCACATGAAGGACATCCAGCCCTTTTCTCTGGCAGAACGATCATTTGCGCTGTAAACGCAGTCCTTGGTTACACTCCCCCCCCCACCCCCCAAACAACTGAAGCGCAGTGTTTCCATCTCGACCCCCCGTCCCACCCCCCAAACAACTGAAGCGCAGTGTTTCCATCTCGACCCCCCGTCCCCCCGCCGCCACGATTACACGGGATACACAGCACAAGGTTCCACAGGAGCAGTTTTGTGCGCGTGTGAGCGGCCCGAGGGCGCGCACGGACTTTAAATGAGGTTGCAGGACGGACGCTACCTGCCCGCCTTTCTAATCCCGAGTTACTCTTAGCGTGCGCCGTCACGCCGTTGGGTGAAGGGCCCTCGTTAAATGCAAGCTGTTGTTGTTCAAAGCTCCCACGGCACTGGTCTAACTACGCAGTCACTACACAACCCCTACCTCCCTCCCCCTCTCTCTCTCTCTCCCTCTCGCTCGCTCGCTCCCTCTTTCGATTGTATCCCTATAAAACAGCAATAATAATCCTTGCGTTCGACACAGCGCCTCGTGGCGTGGTCGAGACGTCTCAAAGCGCTTCACGGGGGGGGTAAGGCTGTAAAGTGACTGTGTATTTTGTGAGCAAAAAAAAAGGGAGTGTCGCCCAGTGTGCCAGCCAACTGCCCCCCCCCGATAAAATCAGTCGCTCGCTTCCCGAGGCCCGTTCGTGGGATGTCCCTGAGCATAAACTGCCTACAAATACACAGTTGCTGCGCTTTACAGTACATCCTGTGAAGGTTTTTATTGTTCCGGGACGTCCTTCTGACGCGAAAGGCGCTGTATCCAATGCAAACGGTTATCGTTGTCACTACGACAAGGCGTTGCCAAACAAACCGGGGAGGGGCGGAAGGGGGGGGGAAAAAGAGAGCGAGCGGGTGAGTGAAATATTACTTGTAAACATTGGGAAACGAGAAGAAATCGACCTCTCTCTCTCTCTCCTGATTTTATCTGTATAAAACAGGAATAATAATCCTTGCATTCGATTCAGCGCCACTCATCACATCGTCCAGACGTCTCAAAGCGCTTCGCGGGGTACACCGTAAGGTCTAAGTGACTGCGTGTTCGGTGGGAGAAACGCCTCGGAACGTTTGCTGTGAGCAGTGGGGAGCGAGCGGCAGTTTTGGAGCTGTTACCAACGTCCTCGAGAGTTTCATTTCATAAGTAAACAGAAGGAACTGAGAGGAACCTTCTCTTCTCCGCTCCCTCCCCCACCCCCCCGGCTTCCCGCGCCCGCTTAAATAAAAAAAAAAACCACTCGCTGCTAAAAGTCCAATCATCTGTTGCCAACATGACCTACGGCTCTGCTGGTAAATGGGAAACAGATGACAGACGCAGACTGTATTAATAGAAACGTTTCCAATATCGGTCGCGTGATTTGATAACAAGTACGGCTTGTGCCAGCCCGGCCGTCCAGCCTCGGGAAGGCCCACGGCCACACAATGGCTCCCTTTCATGGCCGGGAAAGCGAGCTGCCGTTATCACTCGGGGGACGGGAGAGGGTCTTAAGAAGTCATCGGCGAGGCTCAGCGCACCGCATCCGTGACCACTTAGTGCTGATCACCCCACCGCCAGCCTCGAGGACGCTCTCTCTCTCTCTCTCTCGGCTGATTCTTACTGTGATGTTCTCCGCATTCGTCACAGCGACTGCCGACGTCACAACATCTCGAACGGCTCGGCGTGTAACTGCCCGCTATCGGCTGAGTGGGACCGGAGGCAAAAAAAAAAAAAAAAAAGAGGGAGGGGTGGGGGGGAAGAATATAATCCACGAATGTTTGCGGGTGACACAATTTCTCCCACAAAATACACCGTCAATTCACTTTACGGTACATTCAGTGGAGCCAATTAATCCCACCCCCTCCCCCCGACCCCCACCGCGCTCTCTCCCCCCACACATAGCCCTGCAAATTTGTCCTGCCCCGGACGCGGCTCAAAGCGCTTCACAAGCTGTACCGTAGAGCGCGGTGACTGTGTCCTGCGTCGTCTTAGCGCACGGCGGTTAATGTTGCCAACAGCCCACCCCGTTACTGTCAGTCGCTGTCTAAACCCTCAGGAAAATCAATGTCAAAATTGGCCATAACTTTCGATATTTGACCCGCTCGCTGCTGATGGAAGGCCGTCGACCTGAAGCGTTAACCTTCTCCCCCCCCGTAGACGCTGCCTGACCTGCCGAGTGAGCGCTCCCAGCGACTTCTGCGTCGATTTCGCTCCCCGCCTGCCTCGTGTGTTGCTCGGAATCGATCAGGCCAGGCCGTCCAATAATTCGCAGGCAACTTGCTTTCCGAAACAAAGCGAGCCGTTTGCACCCGATACCCTCACTTTTCTCCCTCCTGCCTCCTCGCGATACGCCCGCAAACAAAACAGGAGCAATAATCCGTGCATTTTGATACGGCGCCTTCTCGCTCCTCCGAAGCGCCTCGAAGCGCTCCACGGAACAGACTGTGAAGTGAATCGACTGTGTGTGTCCCGCGGGCCAGCAACTGCGCACGGCCGCGTCTCACAAACAAGTCGCGGGTTATTATTATTATATAAAATTATTATTTTTTTTCTAAATATCCCCAGCAAGATTGGCACACACACACACACAGACACAGACGCGCTCACAAACACACCGCGAACCCACCACAGAACACACCGCAAACCCACCTCGAGTCAAGTCAAGCTGCAAACTCCGCTAATTTGATAAACCGTCGGTGTAAAACTAACAACGGGATCCAAAGAGGGACATTGTCAGTACTGTCAATATTCAATCCCGCAGGAACCAGGTGTAAGTCGCTCTGACCTGCGGAAACAGCTCCCAACGCTGCAATCTCCTCCCAGGAGCTCGGAAGAATTGGACGGTGGGGGAAGAAGGAGGGAAGGGGTCGGGAGCGAGAAAGAGAGGGAGAGAGAGAGAGAGAGAGAGCAAACAAGAGAGTTGCTGTACTGCACATTTCACCCACAAAATACAGTCAATCTTGGCGGATAGATTTCTGTTAGGTCGGGGTATTCCAGGGATATTGGGGCAACGGCAGGTAATTGGACTTGAGCTAAACATCAGCCGTGATCTTAGAGAATGGCGGAACAGGCTCGGGGTGCTGAATGGCCTCCTCCTGTCCCTATGTTCCTATTCCACCTTTGCATTATATTCTGTGACGGGCTTTGAGACGTCTCGAAGATGTGAAGGCACTACCTCAAAAGGATTATTATGATTATCATCATTACTACTACTATTATTACTGAGTCTCGCCCACAAAAATATATACGGTCAATTCACTTTACAGTCTACTACAACAACATTTCATTTGCAGAGCGCCTTTCACGTCGGGAGGACGTCCCAAGGCGCCGGACAGTTGGGTCGGGACCCGAGCATTGGGGGGAAATGGTCAGGGTGAGGGGAGGGAGCGAGGAGGGGGTAGAGAGTCGAGAGCGGAGCTGAAGGTACGGTCAAAGAGAAAGGTCTTGAGACCGGCCTTGAAGGAGGAAAGGGAGGAAGCGGCGAAGGCACCGGGGGATGGAGTTCTGTGAAGCGCTTTG